>NC_058081.1:620477823-620710449 GCF_014858855.1 Bufo gargarizans | reverse complement strand
CCATTTCCTATGGATATTTCTATAGTTAGATATATGCTGCCATCTAGTGGCCTTTTTTTGGGGGGTAATGCACTTGTTTTTTTATGTTCCCTTCCCTGAGATCTATGACTCATTTCCTTTGTTTGCAATGCTCCACCCTTCCTCTGGAGTACAGCACTTCCTGTATCATGGATGCAGCTAACAGGCCACGTGAAACAGGGACACACATATTTTTCATGGTACGCTAAAGAAAGTATCATCTTTTGACTGCATAATACTGAGATCCATTCATTCTGCTGTATCCTGTTGTCTGATGTACAGAATAAAGCAACTTTGTGGATTAACACGGTATTGGTGAGTTCAACTATCTGATGAGGATTGTCTGCAGTGATTATATCTGCTTTTACGGGCTAGGTATAGAGGTCTTACAAGGGATAGATTGCTATCACAATAGAGTCAGAATGTCATGTTTTTAAAGGGAACCTGTCACCGGGATTTTGGCCATAGAGCTGGGGACATGGGCTGCTAGATGGCCGCTAGCACATCTGCAATACCCAGTCCCCATAGCTCTCTGTGCTTTTATTGTGTTACAAAACCGTTTTGATCCATATGCAAATGAACCTCATATGTGTCCTGTATCCGGAGATGAGTCCAGCGGAAAGGAGCCCAGCACCACCCCGCGTCCTCCGAATCTCCTCCTTGCTGGCTGACGTCACAGAGCTGGAGCGCCGAAATCTCGTGATGCGCGAGCTAGCGCATGCGCAGTGTCGGCATCATGTTCATTCCCTGTGCTGGCATCAGCACAGGGAACGAACTACGCATGCGCTAGCTCGCGCATCGCGAGATTTCGGCGCTCCAGCTCTGTGACGTCAGCCAGCAAGGAGGAGATTCGGAGGACGCGGGGCGGTGCTGGGCTCCTTTCCGCTGGACTCATCTCCGGATACAGGACACATATGAGGTTCATTTGCATATGGATCAAAATGTTTTTTTAACACAATAAAAAAACAGAGAGCTATGGGGACTGGGTATTGCAGATGTGCTAGCGGCCATCTAGCAGCCCATGTCCTCAGCTCTATACACAAAATCCTGGTGACAGGTTCCCTTTAAGGATTTTTCTTTTTCATTGCGGCTAAGAAAACAAATGTGTTCATGTGAAGCTAATTTATGTTCAGGTGAATCTATTATTTATAATTCCCATGACTGTTTGATGAAGAGTATGTCATAAATGTAATTACTAACAGGATATGTAAATTGATCCTGGCTATTAACGGTGTATATAAATCTTGAGCAGTTGTGTAGAGGTAGTCACCCCTTCTGCAACCCAAGATTACACAATGGATTCCAGTACCAAGAAGCTCTACCATGTAGATGGATTTGATTCCAGACAGCATCTGGAGCAGTATCTATCAGATAAACCTGAAATGGTCTTTGAAGAGGATTTCTTGACATTTCCTATTGCATGTCTTACAAAAACCTTCTCACTTGGTATGTGTTTTTCTTTGTTTAACTAATTCTTCTTTTTCATTCATGCTTTCATTATAGAATATATTTTCATCTGTATACCACCAGCAATATCTCATTGCCTGCTTAACCAGGTACCCAATTATCACCCAGCTGCTCATGGCGTGAAGAGAGAGTTTAAAACATTTTTTCATCTTTTTCGTGGCACCTAAATTGATAAATTGATTCAGTTGCTGGGAATAACATTTCACTTTTACTGGTTTTATCACTATAAGCAGTTGCTCAAATTTATAGAAATAAATACTTGTCCAACACTAATTTTTATTTTGGACAAAATTAAAAACCCCAGAACTGTGTTGTTGATATTTAAAAAATCTACACATTTCAGAAGTGTTTGTTTTGGGTTACAGATTTTCCTGTGCAACAATGAATTTCTCTACCTGGCTTCTTATAGATGGTATTTACCATACCATTAACACAATCTCATATAAGCTGTATATCCAAATAAGTAATACTTTCTAAATGATTCTGATGTGTAAAACGAAGATTGTCATAATTGCAATTTATATAGAAAATAAGCGCTGAAACAGATGCATTAAATTTTTCCCAAACTAGGAGCATATCATTAATAAAGTATCCGTTACACAGATATACAACTGGAAACACGAATGTCTAAAGGTTTTAATTATGGTACTTGTAAAGGGGGAATATTAATCACCAATATTTATGCAAATATCGATAATTAATATTCACAAATAGGAGGAGCTGTCTACCGATGACTCCGCCTATTTACAACTTTAAATAAATAACACAATACTTTCACTATACTTTGTCTTACGCTAATCACTAAACTAGCTGCATGCGCCTTACAGAACTAACTATCGCTATTAACCACACGTTACACAGATAGTTACAAATAAAACAAGATATTTATTAATACCTACAGTACACTACACACGCAATACACTAACAATACAGTACTATAAATACAGCACTAAACTACACTACACGGTTCCCAAATTCCAGCCACAAAGCTATCTAATACAGTACACACACATATATCAGCAACCCACCCCACCTGGTTCTAATCCTATCCCTAAGGAAACAACTAGGGTTAACGGTGGCGCTGCAGGGGTGAATGCAGGCCACAGACACAGAAATACAGTCAGGGGTACAGCAGGGTGGAAGCAGGGGAACAGGGTTGGCAAGGTAGGGGTATATGCAGGAATGGGGAGGGTGATGCTGCTGGGCAGCGAAGGGGTAAATGTGGTTGGCACTGCAAGGGCCATGCCAGGGTATACTCAGCCATCTCCAGGGGCATATCGGCTCTGTGTGTAGTCCAGTTCCAAAACCCCTCTCCCTAGCTTGGGGCTCCTATATCAGCCTCAGAAACAGCCCACCTCCCCCCTCCTCAGGGATGTGACATCATAGTGTGACTGTGACGTATGCCTGCACTCAGGACAACCAATTGGCCCTCTGAGGCTAGCAGCCCCACACGCCCAGCCATGTCACAAGCACAAGGTGGGGCAGAGCATTGTAACTAGGCTGATAAACTCAACAAAAGGCCTCAGATCAATTGATCCCTTAGCCTTTGAAGTCACCAGCCATCTGGAGACATATCCACCCCACTGCAGGAACTGGCATTTAATAGGGGGTTGGTTAGGAAACAAAAACCGCCCTACCTCCTAGCTCTAAATGCTGTCCCTATGGGGGGCATTTAAAGGGCTTCTGTCACCCCACTAAACCCCACTTTTTGTTTACTTATAATCCCTATACTGCGATTTATGCCTACATAATCTAATTAATCATTTCGGTTCAGTAGATTGTCTTAAAAACGTGCTTTTAAAATATGCAAATTACCTTGCTACCAGCAAGTAGGGCGGCTACTTGCTGGTAGCAGCCGCATCCTCCGATCCTAAAGACGCCCCCTCCACATGTTGATTGACAGGGCCAGGGAACGGGATCGTTCTCTGCTGGCCCTGTTTGCATTCAAAATCTCGCGCCTGCGCCGTACCTGTCTTCAATCGGCACAGGCGCACTGAGAGGCGGACACGCGCTCGGCCGCTCCATCCTCAATGCACCTGCGCCGGGTGTAGATGTGACGTCATCGGCGCATTGAGGATGGAGCGGCCGCCTCTCAGTGTGCCTGCGCCGACTGAATACCGTTACGGCGCAGGTGCGAGATCTTGATAGCAGACAGGGCCAGCAGAGGACGATCCCGTTCACTGGCCCTGTCAATCAACATGCGGAGGGGGCGTCTTTAGGATCGGAGGATGCGGCTGCTACCAGCAAGTAGCCGCCCTACTTGCTGGTAGCAAGGTAATTTGCATATTTTAAAAGCACGTTTTTAAGACAATCTACTGAACCGAAATGATTAATTAGATTATGTATGCATAAATCGCAGTATAGGGATTATAAGTAAACAACAAAAAAAAACGGTTTAGTGGTGTGACAGAAGCCCTTTAAGTATAAATATGTATATAGATACTTGGGGCGCATCTATATACACATATATACTCATTATAAACCTGGGGCATACATGGGCAGTTATAGGCCTATATATATATATATATATATTGTAAGGGATTAGGTAGCGGGGCTGTCGTCTCCTGGGTAGATAGGCTCAGTTTAGCAGGCACACCGACGAAGTTATAGTCCACACGGCAGGAACTTCGTTTAACTGACCTCAGCCAGTTTTATTGTTAGGTTGAGGTACAGAACATAAAACATAGCAAACAAAAATCCTAAGCCTGTCCGGCTCTAACTATACAGCATGAAACCTCCCTGACCAAGTGCCGGCCTAATACCAAGCACCCAAACAAAATAGCAAAGTCCTGTACCTCTTGTAGTGCTCTCACAGGCTCCATGCAGGTAACCTGTTCCCAGGCTGAGCGAGCTGTGTCTGCATTCTCAGCCTTATATCAGGCTAGCACACCTGAGGAGTAATTACCTGACAGCCCAAAAGCCGGACTGTCCGGATGGAGTGGGGCCCACCCTTCTCTCCCCACTCCAGCAACACAGGCCCTAAGAACAGGTTTTATGCAAACCCGAATTGCACAGACCTCTCCTGAACATTTCCCTGGTTGCTTTTAAATGACAGAAGTGAGAAATCTTGGGCACACATAGACCCCGTCCACTACTTCTCCAGACACTCTGTCACATATCCTCCCCCCCTGTTTCAGACCCGGGGCTGGAACACATCTGGACATCAGACAATGTACACGGGACAAGGCATCTGCATTTCCCATTTGGGTCCCTGGCCTGTGCTTTACGGTAAACTGGTACTCTTGCAGGGCTAAGAACCATCTTGTTACCCTCCTATTTTTTTCCTTATTCTCACACATCCATTTTAAGGGAGCATGATCCGTGACCAATTCAAAGTGACGGCCAAGCAAATAGTAGCGGAGTGCTTCCAGGGCCCATTTAATAGCGAGGCACTCTTTTTCCACAATTGCATATTTTTGCTCATGGTCATTAAGTTTCCTGCTCAGATACAGTACAGGGTGTTCCTCTCCATCCCTTACCTGTGACAGTACTGCCCCCAGTCCCACCTCAGACGCATCAGTCTGTAGGACAAACCCTTTCTTAAAATCTGGGGTTATCAGCACTGGCTGAGCGCACAGGAGGGTTTTTAAAGTCTGAAATGATTTTTCAGCCTCTTGTGACCACTTGACCATGACAGAGTCCTTCCCTTTTGTCAGGTCCGTTAATGGGGCTGCAAGGGAAGCAAAATTAGGTATAAATCGCCGGTAATAGCCTGTAATCCCCAAGAAGGCACGGACTTGCTTCTTGTTTACCGGTTGAGGCCACCTTTGTATGGCTTCGATTTTGTTTAACTGGGGCTTTACTAGGCCTCGGCCTATGATGTAACCTAGATACTTAGCATCTTCAAGACCAATGGCACATTTTTTGGGATTAGCTGTGAAGCCTGCCTCACACAGGGAATTGATAACCGCCTGCACCCTAGATAGATGGGATTCCCAGTCTGGACTTTGGATGATGATGTCATCCAGATATGCGGCTGCGTACTGTCTGTGGGGTCTTAAAATCTTATCCATCGCCCTCTGGAAGGTTGCAGGGGCTCCATGCAAACCAAACGGCAAGACCACATAATGAAACAACCCATCAGGAGTGGCAAAGGCAGTTTTCTCTTTGGCCTCATTTGTCAGGGGAATTTGCCAGTATCCCTTGGTTAGGTCTAGAGTGGTTATATACCTGGCATTTCCGAGCCTGTCAATGAGCTCATCAACACGGGGCATTGGGTAAGCATCAAACTTAGATATGGTGTTCAACTTTCGGAAGTCATTGCAAAACCTCCAGCTGCCATCTGGTTTGGGGATCAGAACTATAGGGCTGGACCACTGGCTATGGGACTCTTCAATTACCCCAAGTTCCAACATTTTCCTCACCTCTTCAGAGATAAGCCCTCTCCTGGCCTCTGGTATTCTGTAGGGCCGCAGCTTAACCCTTTTCCCCGGTTCTGTAATGATGTCATGTTTTATGACAGAGGTGCGACCTGGGATCTCTGGAGAAAAAATCCCTATTCTTAAAGAGGAATCCCTGCACTTCTACCTTTTGTGCCTTGGCCAGGGAGTCGGGAATTGTTACCTCTGGCAACAGGGGCTTCCCAGAGCACCGCTGCTCTGGTGGGAAGGAGGTGTCAGCTGCAAGTGATAGTCGATCTTTCCACGGTTTTATAAGATTAACGTGGTATATTTGCTCAGGCTTCCTCTTACCTGGTTGACGGATTTTATAGTTTACCTCATTTACTTTCTCTATCACCTCAAAGGGGCCTTGCCACTTAGCCAGGAACTTACTCTCTACTGTAGGGATCAGTACCAGAACCCGGTCACCTGGTGCAAAGGTACGTACTCTGGCACTGCGGTTATACACCCTTTGCTGTGCCCCCTGAGCCTGGGCCATATGTTCCCGTACAATAGGCATCACCGCAGATATACGGTCTTGCATTTGTACCACATGTTCTAGGACACTTCTATAGGGGGTAGCTTCTTCTTCCCAAGTTTCTTTTGCTATATCTAGCAGACCCCTAGGGTGGCGACCATATAGCAACTCAAATGGGGAGTAGCCTGTAGAGGACTGAGGCACCTCACGGATGGCAAACATGAGATAAGGGAGAAGGAAATCCCAGTTTTTCCCATCTTTGTCTACCACTTTTTTAAGCATGGCTTTTAGAGTTTTATTAAATCTCTCTACCAGTCCATCAGTCTGTGGATGGTAGACAGAGGTACGCAGCTGTTTAACTTTGAACAGTTTACATAACTCCTTCATGATGCGTGACATAAAGGGGGTACCCTGATCTGTTAGGATCTCTTTTGGTAGTCCCACGCGACTGAACACCTGCACCAACTCTTTAGCTATGGCCTTCGATGACGTATTACGTAAGGGTATAGCTTCCGGGTAACGAGTAGCGTAGTCCATGATTACGAGAATATGTTGGTGGCCTCGAGCAGATCTTACAAGGGGCCCCACCAGATCCATGGCTATTCTCTCAAAGGGTATTTCAATGATTGGTAGAGGTACCAGGGGACTACGATAGTGTGGCCTAGGAGCCGAAATTTGGCACTCGGGGCAGGTGTCACAATAGTCTTTAACATCTTTATGGACCCCAGGCCAAAAGAACCTTTGAAGGACTCTGTCTGTAGTCTTTTCAGCTCCCAAATGCCCCCCCATAAGGTGACCATGAGCAATGTCTAGTACCGTGCGTCGGTACACTTTAGGAACCACCAGTTGTTCCACCAGATCCTCTCCCCTTTTTACCACCTGGTACAACAAGTCATGTTTCACAGCCATATGCGGGAAACAAAGTCTGCCGTCCGGTTCCACCAGTTTACCATCAATAGACTTTACATTTTCCCTGGCTCTAGTAAGGGTGGGATCTTTTAATTGCTCAGCACCAAATTGCTCTTTCCGTACTGCCAGGTCTGGCAAATTGTCATTAAGTGAGTCTTCCCTCTCTGGACTGCTCTGACCCTCTTCTAACCTATCACTATGGTCAGAGACCTCAGGCTCCCCTACCATGACAGACAAGGGAAACGATTCACCATCAACAGAAGTCTCTCTTAAATACCCACACCTTTCGGTACCCGGTGGTAGGTCATCTCCTTCCTGACAGGCATTTGAAAGTTTATGTTCCCATAGCTGCCAGAAATGTGGAAAATCCCGCCCCATAATGACATCATGCATTAACTTAGGCACTAAACCAACCATAAATTGTTCTGCCCCGTATCGGGTATTTACATCTACCACAGCAGTGTGATAATTACGGGTGTCTCCATGTATGCAAGTTACCGCCATGGTTTTAGTTTGCCATTTCCTGGGGTTTACCAAATCCGTTTTTACAAGGGTGACCAGACTGCCTGAGTCCAACAAGGCACTCACATCTTTACCTTCCACCGTAATAACACACATTTGTTTCTCCCCCGCAGTATTTAGTAATGCTACACACGCAGGCTGGGCATACAGTGATAAACGGCGGTTTATATATGAGGCATCACATTGCATTGGTTCACCATACATTGGGCAATTGGCAACAACATGACCTGGCATTTGACATCTGAAACATTTTATTAAGTCCCTATTAAGTCTCTTATAGGCCACAGATCTCCCTGGCATGACTTGCCAGCTTCTAGAGCCTGGGCCTCCAGTCTCTCCACTTGCACCCACAGATACATCGCTTCTGCCAGCCCCCTTTTCCCTTAGAACAGTCTTACCAGGTAGTCCCGGAGATCTCCGCTGCAGGGCTGGGGGGCGCTGCGGCAGACTCAGTAGCTCCTCTGCGGATGTGTACCTCTCGACCATCTCCACCATCTGGTCAGCATTCTTTGGGTCACCGTGGCTCACCCACTTGCGCAAGGTAACGGGGAGGGCCCTTAAGTACCGGTCCATCACAACCCGTTCCACCATCTGAGGGCCTGTCAGGAACTCCGGCTGCAACCACTTCTTGGTCAGGTGTATGAGGTCGTGCATTTGGGAACGTGGAGGTTTATCCATACTGTAGTCTTAGTTGTGCACACGCTGAGCACGGACTGAAAGAGTAACCCCAAGGCGTGTAAGGATCTCCTTTTTTAGCATAACATAGTCCATAGCATCCTGATTCTCCAGGTCAAAATATGCCTTTTGGGGTTCACCTGAAAGGAAGGGGGCCAACAGTCCGGCCCACTGTGCCTTTGGCCAACCTTCTCGCTCGGCAGTCCTTTCGAAGGTGGTAAGGTAGGCCTCCACGTCATCTGCGGTTGTCATCTTTTGCAGAAAGTGACTAGCCCTTATGGCGGCATGAGGGGCCTCTGCCATCCCTGGGACCCGTCCAGCGACACTGGTCAGTTGCTGCACCACAACTGCTAAGGTCTCCCGATCTTTTCTTTGCGCCTCTTGTGCAGCCTCCAGTTGGGCCGTCAGCCTGCGGCTGGTTTCCTCAAGCGCATTTTGCTGTACTAGGGTAGCCTCCCGCTGCACTCGGGTAGCCTCCTGTTGAGATGCAACAGCTTGCAACATAGCTTTAACCACATCCTCCATTTTCCAAGAGGCAGAAAACAGTCTTTGGTGCACTTTAAATGTTCAGTTTTTTTTTTTTTTTTCTTATGCCAGAATTTGGTGTGCCCGCATCCTCCACCACATGTAAGGGATTAGGTAGCGGGGCTGTCGTCTCCTGGGTAGACAGGCTCAGTTTAGCAGGCACACCGACGAAGTTACAGTCCACACGGCAGGAACTTCGTTTAACTGACCTCAGCCAGTTTTATTGTTAGGTTGAGGTACAGAACATAAAACATAGCAAACAAAAATCCTAAGCCTGTCCGGCTCTAACTATACAGCATGAAACCTCCCTGACCAAGTGCCGGCCTAATACCAAGCACCCAAACAAAATAGCAAAGTCCGTACCTCTTGTAGTGCTCTCACAGGCTCCATGCAGGTAACCTGTTCCCAGGCTGAGCGAGCTGTGTCTGCATTCTCAGCCTTATATCAGGCTAGCACACCTGAGGAGTAATTACCTGACAGCCCAAAAGCCGGACTGTCCGGATGGAGTGGGGCCCACCCTTCTCTCCCCACTCCAGCAACACAGGCCCTAAGAACAGGTTTTATGCAAACCCGAATTGCACAGACCTCTCCTGAACATTTCCCTGGTTGCTTTTAAATGACAGAAGTGAGAAATCTTGGGCACACATAGACCCCGTCCACTACTTCTCCAGACACTCTGTCACAATATATATATATACCTGGGGGAGAGCCATGGCAGATACACATATACAGATGTATGCACTGCATACACACATCCTCATATATATATATATATATATATATATATATATAGCTACATGAGAGGGAATTATTCCCCACAGGGGCCACAATGAGCCCCTGTGGACCACTAAGGGCAGATGTGTGCAGATGCTGGGCACATCTGCGCACATCATCCTATAATGTGGCTGTTAATGTATGCATATATATTATACATGCATGCACGTGTTTGCATGCATATATACAGTACAGACCAAAAGTTTGGACACACCTTCTCATTCAAAGAGTTTTCTTTATTTTCATGACTATGAAAATTGTAGATTCACACTGAAGGCATCAAAACTATGAATCTACACATGTGGAATTATATACATAACAAAAAAGTGTGAAACAACTGAAAATATGTCATATTCTAGGTTCTTCAAAGTAGCCACCTTTTGCTTTGATTACTGCTTTGCACACTCTTGGCATTCTCTTGATGAGCCTCAAGAGGTAGTCACCCCAAATGGTCTTCCAACAGTCTTGAACTAGTTCCCAGAGATGCTTAGCACTTGTTGGCCCTTTTGCCTTCACTCTGCAGTCCAGCTCACCCCAAACCATTTCGATTGCGTTCAGGTCCGGTGACTGTGGAGGCCAGGTCATCTGGCGCAGCACCCCATAACTCTCCTTCGTGGTCAAATAGCCCTTACACAGCCTGGAGGTGTGTTTGGGATCATTGTCCAGTTGAAAAATAAATGATGGTCCAACTAAAAGCAAACCGGATGGAATAGCATGCCGCTGCAAGATGCTGTGGTAGCCATACTGGTTCAGTATGCCTTCTATTTTGAATAAATCCCCAACAGTGTCACCAGCAAAGCACCCCCACACCATCACACCTCCTCCTCCATGCTTCACGGTGGGAACCAGGCATGTAGAGTACATCCGTTCACCTTTTCTGCGTCGCACAAAGACACGGTGGTTGGAACCAAAGATCTCAAATTTGGACTCATCAGACCAAAGCACAGATTTCCACTGGTCTAATGTCCATTCCTTGTGTTCTTTAGCCTAAACAAGTCTCTTCTGCTTGTTGCCTGTCCTTAGCAGTGGTTTCCTAGCAGATATTCTACCATGAAGGCCTGATTCACACAGTCTCCTCTTAACAGTTGTTCTAGAGATGTGTCTGCTGCTAGAACTCTGTGTGACATTGATCTGGTCTCTAATCTGAGCTGCTGTTAACCTGCGATTTCTGAGGCTGGTGACTCGGATGAACTTATCCTCCGCAGCAGAGGTGACTCTTGGTCTTCTTTTCCTGGGGCGGTCCGCATGTGAGCCAGTTTCTTTGTAGCGCTTGATGGTTTTTGTGACTGCACTTGGGGACACTTTCAAAGTTTTCCCAATTTTTCGGACTGACTGACCTTCATTTCTTAAAGTAATGATGGCCACTTGTTTTTCTTTACTTAGCTGATTTTTTCTTGCCTAAATAGGACTATCAGCTGTGTATCCACCTGACTTCTCCGCAACGCAACTGATGGTCCCAACCCCATTTATAAGGCAAGAAATCCCACTTATTAAACCTGACAGGGCTCATCTGTGAAGTGAAAACCATTTCAGGTGACTACCTCTTGAAGCTCATCAAGAGAATGCCAAGAGTGTGCAAAGCAGTAATCAAACCAAAAGGTGGCTACTTTGAAGAACCTAGAATATGACATATTTTCAGTTGTTTCACACTTTTTTGTTATGTATATAATTTCACATGTGTTAATTCATAGTTTTGATGCCTTCAGTGTGAATCTACAATTTTCATAGTCATGAAAATTAAGAAAACTCTTTGAATGAGAAGGTGTGTCCAAACTTTTGGTCTGTACTGTATATCCACTGCAATGCCTTATTTTGATAAAATCTTACAATATATTTTATATCACTTTAAGACCTGATTTCTCTCAGCCGACAGATAAATCAAATTAAACTCAAATCAAAATATGGAAGATTCAGCCCGCACAACCCCTAGCAGGTGCAGATTGCTATGGCGAAATACAGATACAAACGTAAAAACACAAAATGCAATCGCACACTGCAACCAGCACTCTGCCCTGCCTTTATGCTGGATGTTGAATAAGGCATTGGTGTACATTTTGGCCAAAGCGTAATAAGCCACTCACCACGTCAAGGTCGCCTTCATGAGTGGTCCCTAACACTAGTTCCTACCTTTTATGGGCCATGACAGCCACATAAAGTCCAGGGAGAGCAGGTACAGCATGCACGCCAAGCACACTCTGCTTTTAACCCCGTCCGGTGCCATTACAGCTTTCATCGGATCCAGGGATGCAAGTACCAACATGTCATAAAAATAAAGAAAACTCTTTGAATGAGAAGGTGTGTCCAAACTTTTGGTCTGTACTGTATATATATATATATATATATATATATATATACATACGTCTCAACCCTTCCGCAACAGTACTTATGTTTCTTATTTGTATTACATTAAGTGGGCTATTATAACATGGCAAATTCGTTGACCTCCAAAGATTCAATGTTGGTGTGATGGGTCCCCACATGTGCATTCAGCAGTGCATGGGTCCGCTAGAAGCTTTTTAACATGTGTGAATGTTAAATGCTACTATGCCATGAGTAATGAGGCAAATTCAGACATCCGAAACGCATAGGTTTTGTTGTAACATCACCAATGTCACTATGGAGTTTTTCATTTTGTCCTAAAAGACACTACAGAGAAGGGTGTTGGACAAGTTTTTATTTCTATGGATCATGACCCTGCTGGCGATGTGGAGTGAACTTTGCACCTTTCTGTGAACAAGCAAGGAATGATGATGCAGTTGGCTGGTGGGACTTCTGGGGCATGCTCACAGCAATCTTCAGTGCTTTAGTACTCCTGTAAAAAGAATATTTCTTGGAACTGATGCAATGCTCAGTGATTTTTTGTTCATCTGCAGCAGTTCAGGTCCCTAATCCCCATTCTTTATCCCTATCCCTCTCTCCTCTCTTCCTCCCTGTCTGCTTTCCGTGTATGCCAAACTATCCATGACCACTTTTTACCATATTTTTTTTCTTTCAGCCTTTCATTAATTTTTCTGTGTGGGAGCTGTGACCATCAAAATCTGATCAATTAGTGTGTTTTTTGAACAGGGTTATCTGTGTTAATTTTCTGGCATGAACCTTTTGAGTAAAATAAAAATAAATATTAGTTAAGATTTTTATATATATACTGGCTGGGATATAAAGAAAATGCTTTATCTAAAAATAGTCTCAAAGGAAAATTTTCAAAGGAAGTTGATTGTCGAGGTGAACATATAAAACACCTCCAAAAGAGATCGTTGTTAATTTAATTATGTTGTGCAATCAGTAAAATATGGTACAAGCGTAGGGTTGAGCGAACCCGAACTGTAAAGTTCGGGATCGTACCGAACATTAGGATTTTTGGACCCCGGACCCGAACCAGAACATTTCAGTAAAAGTTCGGGTTCGGTGTTCAGCGCTTTCTTGGTGCTTTTTGAAAGGCTGCAGAGCAGCCAATCAACAAGCGGTTAACTGTCTGACCTTAAAAGCCATCACAGCCATGCCTACTAATGGCATGGCTGTGATTGGCCAGTGTAGCATGTGACCCAGGCTCTAGATAAGCTTGAGTCACATAGCACTGCACGTCACTCTGCTGTGCTTAGTGTAGGGAGAGGATGCTGCTCGGCGGCAGCGGCGGCCATTTTATGCAAGCTCAGTGCACTAGCACTGCATCTGAGCTTTTGGGACATTGAAAATTCAAATTTCTTGGGCAATTAACAACATCTGGTGCATTTCCAGGGTTAGTCAGTGTGCAATTTAAGCTAGAAATACAGCCATCATTATCTGGGGTTTTAAAAACACACCTTTTTGCCAAAAAAAAACACAATTTTCCTGATCTGCAAGTGTTAAATTCAAGTTTAATATATACAGCTTTCATATTCTGTTACCAAAAATACACTTTTTTGGCAATATACAACATCTGGATTACTCAGTGTGCAATTTAAGCTAGAAATACAGCCATCATTTTCTGGAGTTTTAAAAACACACTTTTTTTTGCCAAAAACACTATTTTCAGGCCTTGCAGCATCAGCACGTGTGAAATTACAGGGTTATATACTGCTGTCAAATTTAGTTGTTAAACAAACACCCGTTTGGGCAAAAAAAAATATGTTGGCAGCCTTTGCTGCAGATGTCATTGTGAGATACACCCTTTATACATTTGGGTTATATTCAGATATTTGAAATACCGCTATTTGGTGCACAAATCTTTAATCGAGGCCTACTGTGGGTCAGGCCATGTGAGATACACCCTGTATATACAGTGCTTATATTCTTTCATTAATAAAACACCCTTTTAGGGGCAAAATACACAATATTTCAGGCCTTGCAGCATATTGACGTTTGAAATTCCTGGGTTATATACTGCTGCCATATTGAGTTATTAAACAAACACCCGTTTGGGCAAAAAAAGTTTATTCGGCAGCCTTTGCTGCATATGTCATTGTGAGATACACCCTTTATACATTTGGGTTATATTCAGATATTTGAAATACCACCATTTGGTGCACAAATCGTTAATTGAGGTCTACTGTGGGTCAGGCCGTGTGAGATACACCCTTTAAATACAGGGGTTTGATTCAGGTATTTGAAATAAAGCCATTTTGGGCAAACAAATCTTTAATTGAGGCCTACTGTGGGCCAGGCCATGTGAGATACACCCTTTACATACTATCGTTATATTCTATTCTACTATTAATTAAACACCCATTTAGGGCAAGATCCTAAATTCGAGAAATATGAGGAGAGCGTCAAATAAGGGATGTGGCCCAGGTCGTGGTTCTGCTGGTGGAGCTCCTGTTGCAGGGAGAGGATGTGGTCGATCTGTGCAAGCTACACGCACAAGTGAAAACCCTTCCTCAGGTGCGAGTAGGCGACAGAACCTGCAGCGGTATTTGGTCGGGCCTAATGCGGCTCTACGAATGGTGAGGCCTGAACAAGTACAGGCAATAGTAGATTGGGTTGCTGACAGTGGATCCAGTTCCTTCACATTGTCTTCCACCCAGTCTCCTGCTGAAAGACCACAGTTGGCACCTGCAGCCGATGTCCATCCATTCTGCTTTTTGATGACTCTGTTAGCAGGGTTTCCCAGGGCCATCCACCTAGCCCTGCCCCAGAAGTGGAAGAGATTGAGTGCACTGATGCCCAAACACTTATGTTTCAAGATGAATACATGGGAGGACCATCGCAGCACGTCTCGGATGATGACGAAACACAGGTGCCAACTGCTGGGGCTTTCGAAAGTGTGCAGACCGACAAGAAAGGCAGGGGTGAAGACTGGGTGGAAGATGATGTGGAGGATGATGAGGTCCTCGACCCCACATGGAATCAAGGTCATGCAAGTGACCTATGTAGTTCAGAGGAAGAGGCGGTGGTCGCACAGAGCCACCAGCACAGTAAAAGAGGGAGCAGGGTGCAAAAGCGGTGTGGCCGTCCTTTAGACAGTAAGCCTGCTACTGCTCACTGCAGCAAGGGACCTAGCACACCAAAGCCAGCTCCAAGAAGTTTCCTGGCGTGGCAGTTCTTCATACAATGTGCTGACGACAAGACACGAGTGCTGTGCAATCAGAGCCTGAAGCGAGGCATAAACGTTCTCAACCTGAGCACAACCTGCATGACCAGTCATTTAAGTGCAAAGCACGAGCTGCAATGGAGAAGACACCTCAAAAACCAAGAAAGGGCTCTGGCTCCTCCTGCTTCCTCTTGTGCTGCAGTCTCGGCCTCTTCATCCACCACTGGATTGACATTGCCACCTGCCACCCCGCAAACAGAGGATCTGCCAGCAACACCTGGGTCACCAAGCATCTCCACAATGTCCCACGGAAGCGTTCATTGCTCCATCTCCCAAACGCTGGAGAGGAAGAGGAAGTACCCCCCTACCCACCCGCAATTCCTAGCCCTGAATGCTAGCATTTCTAAATTACTGGCCTTTGAAATGCTGTCATTTGATAGTTTTAAAGGCCTTATGGCAGTGGCTGTCCAACAGTACGTTGTGTCCAGCCACCACTACTTTTCCAGGATAGCCATCCCTTCCCTGCACAACCAAGTAGGGGACAAAATCAGGTGTGCACTGCGCAATGCCATCTGTGGCAAGGTGCACCTCACTACGGATACGTGGACCAGTAAGCACGGTCAGGGACGCTATATCTCCATAACAGCACACTGGGTAAATGAAGTGGCGGCTGGGCCTGAGGAAGATAGCAGTTTGGCGCATGTCCTTCCACCACCGAGGATTGAAGGGTGCTTCAGTTTGCCTCCTGTTGCTTCCTCCTCCTACTCTGCTTCCTCATCCTCTACCAGCTCCTCATCCGGTCAGCGTAACACCTTCACCACCAACTTCAGCACAGCCAGGGGTAAATGACAACAGGCAGTTTTAAAACTTATTTGTTTGGGGGACAAACCCCACACCGTGCAGAAGCTGTGGACAGGCCTTGAACAACAGACCGATGAGTGGTTTGTGCCAGTCAGCCTCAAGCCCGGCCTGGTGGTGTGCAATAATGGCCGAAATCTCGTAGCAGCTCTGGGACTAGCCAGTTTGACGCACATCCCTTGCCTGGCGCATGTGCTGAATTTGGTGGTGCAGAGATTACTTAAAAATTACTCCGATATGTCAGAGCTGCTGCATAAAGTGCGGACCGTCTGTGCGCGCTTTCGGCGTTCTCACCCTGCTGCTGCTCGCCTGTCCGCGCTGCAGGGTAACTTCGGCCTTCCCGCTCACCGCCTCATATTCGACGTGCCCACAAGATGGAACTCCATCTTGCACATGCTGGCCAGACTGTGCAAGCAGCAGCAGGCGAAAGTAGAGTTTCAGCTGCAGCACGCACGGGTGAGTCGCTCGGCAGAACAGCACAACTTCACCACCAATGACTGGGCCTCCATGCGAGACCTGTGTTCTTTGTTGCGCTGTTTCGAGTACTCCACCAACATGGCCAGTGCCGATAACACCGTTCTCAGCGTTACTATCCCACTTCTATGCCCTGAAAGCGGGGGTACAGTGGAAGCACAAGGCGAAGGCAGAGGATGAGGAAGAGGCCGCCAGCTCAGCTGGGGCACTGCCAGCACCTCAGAAGGCAGGGTTAGCATGGCCGAAATGTGGAAAAGCTTTATCAGCACGCCACAACAACCAGCACAACCAGCTGATATGGAACGTCTTAGCAGGAGGCAGCATTTCACCAACATGTTGGAGCAGTATGTGTGCACACGCCTACACGTACTGAATGACGGGTCTGCCCTCTTCAACTTCTGGGTCTCCAAATTGGGCACATGGCCTGAGCTTGCCCGTTGCGCCTTGGAGGTGCTGGCCTGCCCTGCAGCCAGTGTATTATCTGAACGTGTGTTTAGCATGGCAGGGGGCATCATCACAGACAAGCGCAGCCGCCTGTCCACAGCCAATGTGGACAAGCTCACGTTCATTAAAATGAACCAGGCATGGATCCCTCAGGACTTGTCCGTACCTTGTGCAGAATAGACATGTATACCGGCACTAATCAGCCATTGTTATACTGCAGCGCAATTGCTCATTCTTGTATTTTGGAAATTTCACACTCTTTTAGAGTGTACCCTAATTAAAAAAAATATATATTTATACCAAAAACCTGTGTTGGCTACCTCGTTCTCCTCCACCGCCGCTTCCACCTACACCGCTACGTCCACCGCCTCCTCTAACTCCTATGCCATATGGAACTCCACCTCATAAATCAAATTTTTTTTTTATTTGTACGTATTTTATTTTCTATTATTTCACTACTTTGTCAGTTACATTTTCTGGTGAAATTCACCAATTTTTGGGTGTATAGTACCACTGCTATACTAAGTAGATAGGTTTACAAAAAAAAAAAATTGTCATTTACATTTTCGGGTGAAATTCACCAATTTTTGGGTGTGATGTACCAGTGCTATACCTAGTAGGCCGGTTAACAAAAAAATAAAATTGTCAGTTACATTTTCAGTTGAAATTCAATAATTTTTGGGTGTGAAGTACCACTGCTATACCTAGTAGACAGGTTAAACAATAAAAATATTTGGCTGTTACATTTTATGGTGAAATTCACCAATTTTTGGGTGTATAGTACCACTGCTATACCTAGTAGGCCGGTTAACAAAAAAAAATTGTCATTTACATTTTCGGGTGAAATTCACCATTTTTTGGGTGTATAGTACCACTGCTATAACGAGTAGGCCGGTTAACAAAAAAAAAAATTGTCATTTACATTTTCGGGTGAAATTGACCAATTTTTTTGTGTGATGTACCACTGCTATACCTAGTTGACAGGTTAAACAATAAAAATATTTGGCTGTTACATTTTATGGTGAAATTCACCAATTTTTGGGTGTGATGTACCACTACTATACCTAGTAGGCCGGTAAAAAAATAAAAAATAAATTGTCAGTTACATTTTCAGTTGAAATTCAACAATATTTGGGTGTGATGTACCACTGCTATACAGTTAAAAAAAATAAAAATTGTCTGTTACATTTTTGGGTGAAATTCACAAATTTTTGGGTGTAATATACCCCTCCTCTAACCAAGTTGACAGCTTAAAAAAATTTCAATAATTTTTATTTTACAGTTTAGGGTGACAATAAACTTTTTTTCTGTCATAGACCCCTGATCTACCAAGTAGATAGGTTAATATATTTCTGTTATTTTTCTGTTATATTATTGGGTTGAAATTATACAATTTTAGACGTGAATAAACCCCTGCTCTGCATAGGTGACAGGGAATAAAATTTCTGAAATGCTTCTTTAATTGATGCGCGCCACCTCCTTTGATTCAATGCTTAAAATTAAACAAGTTGTTCCACATTTGCACTTCAATAATTTGTCCCACATTTCCGCTATAGTCTTTTGGCCAACATTTGCGCCTCAATAGCTTTTCCCTATTTTATGTTATTTTATGTAATTTCCCTATCCACATTTGTTTGCAGAGCACTTGCCATGCTCTTAACCACATTTTGACGACATTTGCAGCCCTCTAGCCCTTTCCATGACATTTTTACAGCAATTTTAGTGCTCAAAAGTTTGGGTCCCCATTGACTTTAATGGGGTTCGGGGTCAAGTTCGGGTCAAGTTTGGGTCCCGAACTCGAACTTTTTTCCGAAGTTCGGCCGAACCCGTCGAACCCGAACATCCAGGTGTCCGCTCAACTCTAATTGTAATGTATTGTATTCTTTATTTTCTGGCTGGCAATGTCATTTCATCCATCCTAGGTGGTGCTGGCGCCACATAGTATATATTGTGGGGATTTGCTCTGGTAGACAGGCTTGCAGATGCAGTATAGAGGCAATGACAACATTTTTAACTTAAACAGTTCGGTGTTTATTCACACATAAGTATAAGCAAAACAAAAAGTCAGTTTCAAGGAAAACAGTCACCTTGAGTCTGGTGTTTGTTCACACCATGCAGCAAAGCAGAAGTCCTTGGACATAGCAGAAACCACCTGCTCTAACGCCAATAAGGTAGCAGGCCTTTACCCAGGCCAAAACTCCCAGGTCCCAACACAGAGACTGACAGAGCTTCTGCAGCGTCCCACTAGTGAACGTGGGCACTTCCAAGTTGTTGTATTGTATACTGCATATATTTGCTTCTTAAATCTTTGTTAACAAGCTGGTTAGGTGCAGTACATAGATAGCACTAGGATATATATACCTCAGTTCAGGCCTAGTTAGTCAGTTGAGAAGATGTTGAGAAGAAGTTAGTAGAGAGGAGAGGAGAAATGTAGTAGCTGGAGTGAGGAGCAGGGGGAAGGACAGCTCCCTCTCTGAGGCCCCACGGTCCAGAGGAGCCAAGTGATCTTTTCCCAAGTTTTAGGCCAAGAAGCAAGGCTAAGGTGAGACCTCCTTCTGCAGTCTATCCCTCCAGGAGGACAAGTGGAAAATTGTTTTTTGACTACAGAAAAGACAAAGGAAGATAACAGCAATCTTGTCAGGCTTATGGGCTCCTTTAATTTGGTGTAGGACAATCTAGCTACAGGCAGCCTTACCGGTATATAGAAGACAAAAAGGCCAATCTGTTATGTCACTTAAGTGGAAGGAAGGATCAGAAACCACCATTACTGGGATTAGAATAAGGCAAGGAGCTAGATATCAGCTAGTTGCATTTTCACTAATGTAACAGAACTTTAATCTGAAGTTTTTATCTACAAAAAGGATGTTACCTGGGATTACAAGTTATTACCTCTGCATACAAGAGAGACTGTGTTATCTGTGAATGCCATTGCTACTCAGAAAAACAAAACAGTAAAAGTTGTGAGTTGGATTCAACTGCTGTCTTACTTCTTAATTCAACTACTACTCTCACCATTGTTGTACCACAACGGTACTGGCATCACGACTAACTGGACCTAGCCATAAGCAGATAAAGCCAAGTTACCACCAAGGGCACCTCAGCCACCATCTGGCCTGTGTCCATCATATCAGAGTGTGCCCCGGAGAATTCCTGTGCTGTTCTCCCATTCACTGCACTGCTGGCCCAGGGAGGCATCTGCTAACTGTGAGTAACCGATGAACTGTTGTACCCTTTCAGCCCACCGTGAACCTCCCATGTTGTCCCCTGCGGACCGGCACGTTGCACTTCACTGTCAGAGAGGAGTAAAATCCCACCACCTGACAGTGCTGCCTGTGTTTTCTAGCCCAAACCAAGACCCGGCCTGGAACCTGGGGAGAGGCCACCCACCCTGCATTTTGGCTGCTCCCAGTAAGAGCCGACCCGGATCAGCTTTACAGCCATACTAAATAGCAAAACCATGTCAGCCAGCACTAGATGCCGCTGACACATGAAATTACCGGCTCTTAACTCACCGAGGCCAGGAATCTCGGTGACACATACCTTCTGTCAATGACGGACCCTTGCGCCTTCCTACAATATATAGTGGGGTGTGTCTAGCTTACAGTAGGAGAGAGTGGAAAAGAGTAAGAAGCAAGTCAATGGAGGAGAGACACCATGTAACGGCTGTACTTTCCTCTGGGCCCTGATCAAGCCCAGAGAAGATATCTACAGAGGACCAGCACCAGACAGTGAGTCTATACACAGAGATGCAAGGAGACTATTGAGGGTAACAGCTAACCTTATTAGCACCAGTGACCAGGAGAAGCTTACAGAGTGCCTGGACACAACCAGATAACTTAGGCCAAGTTGTCCTTATCACTGACTTAACCTTCTGGGTTTGCCTGTCGTGAGGGGGACACCCTTAAAGAAATACTTATAGATAATTCATTATTAGCATCCTTAGTGCCAGTGTGATGTGAACTAAATATAGGATTTCGATCAGGATCCTTGCCTGTCAAGAGTCTACTCCTAAAAGGATAATTCCTCCTAGACATTTGCCACTACCAGAAAATAGAATACCCTTGAACTTGTGATGCATACAAAAGCTGTCCATTGATGAACTGTACCAACTGTCCAGAGACTATTGATTCTTCAGTAAATGTTCAACTGTCTTTACAATTATTGACTCCTCATTTTTGCAACTATCATTCTCAACATTTGCACCTAACGTTGCTGGCGTCACGGACACAGGGGCCCAGCCGCCACAAGCACCCTAAACATCACCACCATCAAGGGCACCTCAACCAACATCTGGCTGGTGTTCCCTGCAACGAAGAGTGCCCCGGAAGATCTCGTGCTGTCTTCCCATCCACTGCACTGCTGACCCAGGGAGGCATCTGCTAACCATGAGTACAAACAACTATTGCACCCATCGGCCCACCATGAGCCTCACGTGTTTTCTCCTGCGGGCCGGCACGCTGCACCAAGCAATAAGGCTCCTTGTGTTCCAGTTGTCAGGTAGGGTGTTTTGCTTCCTGTTACCAATTAAGGTAGCATATTTAACTAAATCTTCTAGTTTGCTGCCCGGTCTGACCTCTGCCTGTCTACACCTGCTTTGATCCATGCTTTGCCTAGCTACAATACCTGCCTCCTGCTGCATTAGTATTACTCAGGGCCGGCGTCAGCACCCGATATACCCGGGAAAGTGCCAGGGCCCATTGCTCCTGGGGGGCCCACTGAGCTGCTATGAGTAGTGATAGACGAACATCTGCCGGGACGGTTCGCGAACGCGATCAAGTGTTCGCGAACCGCAAGTTCGCGGCGGGTCCCATTCATTTTAATGGCAGGCGAACCTGAAAAACCTTCAGCTCATATTTGCAGCCAAGAAATAATTACTAGAAGTGCACAAATAGTCCTACAACATGGACAGTGACATACCAGATGTATTATTCAAATTTGCTATCTCCATTCATTTTTTTTTCAAGGCAAAATATCGGCAATATAATTTTCGCGTACGCGCATGCGCAAATGCACTATACAGTACCCAAATGCACTATAAAGAATGTATATTGGTATATAACACCCTGCTTCAATCTGTTTTTTTGGGGGACGACTGGTATATCACACCAGTAGAAATTATTTGTTCCAATAACGCTTGTCCCTTTATATACCTGCAGTATCGCAGCAGAACCGCACACAACTGCCACACAATATAAATGCACTATAATATACTTTCTAACATAGAAAGTATATTATAACATTATAACATTATAACATTGTACAAGGAAGGCAATCCATTAGACTATACATAAAGATAAAACACAACCTTTAATAATTTTACTATGAGGGTCCATTCACACGTCTGTAAGTGTTTTGCGGATCCGCAAAACACGGACACTGGCAATTTGAATTCCGCAATTTGTGGACCGCACATCGCCAGCACTATAATAGAAAATGCCTAATCTTGTCTGCAATTGCATGTTCTATTTTTTGCGGAAACGGAAGCACAGATGCGGAAACAGAAGCACAGATGCGGAAGTGCGGATCCGCAAATGCGCATGTGGATCCGCAAATGTGGATGCGGACAGCACATTCCGGCCCCATAGAAAATGAATGGGTCTGCACCCGTTCCGCAAAATTGCGGAACGGATGCGGACCCATTTTGCGGACGTGTGAATGGAAAAGATATCCCTCAAAATGAAAATAAATTAAATTATTAAAGTTAAGCTTGACAGCGGCGAATCAATGGATGTCGTATATCTGGACTTCTCCAAAGCATTTGACACTGTACCACATAAAAGGTTAGTATATAAAATGAGAATGCTCGGACTGGGAGAAAACATCTGTATGTGGGTAAGTAACTGGCTGAGGGATAGAAAACAGATGGTTATTAGTGGTACACACTCAGATTGGGTCACTGTCACTAGTGGAGTACCTCAGGGGTCAGTATTAAAACCCCATTCTCTTCAATATATTTATTAATGATCTTGTAGAAGGCTTGCATAGTAAAATATCAATTTTTCGCAGATGACACTAAACTGTGTAAAGTAATTAACACTGAAGAGGACAGTATACTACTACAGAGCGATCTGGATAGACTGGAAGCTTGGGCAGATAAGTGGCAGATGAGGTTTAACACTGATAAATGTAAAGTTATGCACATGGGAAGGAATAATGCAAGTCACCCGTACATACTAAATGGTAAAACACTCGGTAACACTGACATTGAAAAGGATCTAGGAATTTTAATAAACAGCAAACTAAGCTGCAAAAACCAGTGTCAGGCAGCTGCTGCCAAGGCCAATAAGATAATGGGTTGCATCAAAAGGGGCATAGATGCCATGATGAAAACATAGTCCTACCACTTTACAAATCATTAGTCAGACCACACATGGAGTACTGTGTACAGTTCTGGGCTCCTGTGAACAAGGCAGACATAGCAGAGCTGGAGAGGGTCCAGAGGAGGGCAACTAAAGGAATGGGGCAACTATACTAAACTGGAGCTGGGGCTACTAAACTGGAATGGGGCAACTACAGTACCCTGAAAGATTATCAAAATTAGAGTTATTCACTTTAGAAAAAAGACGACTGAGAGGAGATCTAATTACTATGCATAAATATATCAGGGGGCAGTACAGAGATCTCTCCCATCATCTATTTATCTCCAGGACTGTGACTGTGACGAGGGGACATCCTCTACGTCTGGAGGAAAGAAGGTTTGTACACAAACATAGAAGAGGATTCTTTACGGTAAGAGCAGTGAGACTATGGAACTCTCTGCCTGAGGAGGTGGTGATGGTGAGCACAATAAAGGAATTCAAGAGGGGCCTGGATGTATTTCTGGAGTGTAATCATTTTACAGGCTATAGCTACTAGAGAGGGGTCATTGATCCAGGGAGTTATTCTGATTGCCTGATTGGAGTCGGGAAGGAATTTTTTATTCCCCTAAAGTGGGGAAAATTGGCTTCTACCTCACAGTTTTTTTCCTTCCTCTGGATCAACTTGCAGGATGACAGGCCGAACTGGATGGACAAATGTATTTTTTCGGCCTTACGTACTATGTTACTATGTAAAAAGCATAGATGTGGTAGGCAATAACAAGTGCTCTGCGACACTAAATCAGGTGCTCGGCGGCACCAAATCAGAAACCATATGTCCTACCACAATCCGGGGGTTCCAGTGCACATCGATAAATCCAAGAGGGAAAGCAAAAAACATCCATCCCTGGGCTAGATAATGATGTGGTATTGAAGGACAGGGTGAGCAAAGAACTGTCGCTGATATTGCCCTACAGGTGGGTGCTATTCTGACCCTGATAGCCTAACCACAGACCACCCACTCTGATAAGAGCGACCCCGTCCGGAACCTTACCCTATATAAAAATGACCCTAGTAAGCCCCTAGCCCCTAGGCCCCTGACTTCCAGGTGATCACTATATAGATCTATGTGTTTTTGACTCATTATAAAAGTATATTATAAGTATATCGCACCCCTCTGTGTATCACACATATCGATAGCACACCTATACTAGTGCTTAAAATGACTTTTGTGGCACTATTAGCTAGCGATTTGTGTCCCTAACAGCCTGTCCCTGCTCCACACAGCAACCTCTCCCTACACTGGCAAAACACTGAATGTAAAATGGCGGCCAGATCAGGTTTATTTATGAGGTAGGGGGTATGTCCATGTGCTGAAATGTCTCAATTGGCTGTTCTGTACCACCTGATAGATGTGTCATGGGTCAACGTTCTTCACAATGTAAAAGAATATGGCGGGCGCGAATTTCTCCATATGTTCGCATGTTCGGCGAATCGCGAACACGCAAAGTTCGCCGCGAAATGACCGCTGGGGGAACCGCAAGGCCATCTCTAGCTATGAGCACTTCCATCAATGACACTGCTGTCATTTCACTTACGCAGTACCCCTCTGGTGGGCCCTCTCCATGACACCTGCCCCCTTCATATCCTGTCCTATCTCATCCTCATGGAGCCCCTGCAGTCTCCTTTCCTCCCTCATGTATCCGGAGCTCCTGTTCCACCCTCCTATCTCCTATTGCTGTCCTGCACAGACCTCCTGCCCCTACTTCTTGTATGAATCCCCCCCAGAGCCCCTTCCACTTACTTGCTGTGTCCATACCTCCTGTCCATCCAGGGCCCTGGGACCCTGTCTCACTCCTCTGCCTCTCATTATGGTGGAGCCTGAACCGCATTCACCATAAGGACCTTCTAACATCACAGGGTTATGTGACTGTGGCCCCCACCCGGTACTGTGCCCCCTTATATCCTGCATTGTGCCCTCTTACATACAAATCCAAAAGAAAATAAAAAATGGAGACAGCACTTCCAAAATAATGGAATTTAATCTGGATGCAAGGTTTCGGCTTAGATAGCCTTTGTCAAGCCGAAACGTTGCATCCGGATTAAATGCCATTATTTTGGATGTGCTGTCTCCATTTTTTATTTTATTTTGGATTTGTATGTACGCAATTTTTTGGGGGCTTTAATTACCACCTCCTGGAGACGTGCACCCACTATATTAATGTCAAGGAGTGCTGTTCATCCCTGTATCTCTTCTTGTGCCCTCTTACCACACCCTGTACAGTGCCCCTAGTCATTTCCTGTACTGTGCCCCCTTATACCCTTTTATCCGGTCACGACGGCCGGACTGGGTATGAAAACCAGCCCTGGAAAAAATTACATACCAGCCCTATAGCATTGTGTAATTATACCAGCAGTCCAGCACAACATCATTTTCTTGTTAAAGAGCCCTAAGCCCAATGCATGGCTACACTCACCCAGTCCTAATAAAATCTGGTCCTACCTCATCCAGGGTGTCATTGACGTGATGGTCCACTGGATACAGAACAAGGTCTCTGTGGTGATAGAGAAAAAAAGAATAATCACATAAGGAAGAGATGGTGACTGCCCCTGTGAAATCATTTCCCCTAAGTGCTACCACACTGTACTAATTCCAACATTGTGGCCCCTCACAGTACTAATGCCCACCGTGTGGCCCCTCACAGTAATTAAGCCCACCTTGTGGTCCCTTCACAAAAGTTATGTCCTTCTTGTGGCCCCTCACAGCAGTTATGCCCACCTTTGTTCCTGTCACAATAGTTATGCCCAGATATGTGCCCCTCACAGTAGTTATGCCAGATATGTGCCCCTCACAGTAGTTATGCCCAGATATGTGCCCCCTCACAGTAGATATGCCAGATATGTGTCCCCTCACAGTATTTATGCCAGATATGTGCCCCCTCGCAGTAGATATGCCAAATATGTACCTCCCTCACAGTAGTTATGCCCAGATATGTGCCCCCTCACAGTAGATATGCCAGATATGTGTCCCCTCACAGTATTTATGCCAGATATGTGCCCCCTCACAGTAGATATGCCAGATATGTACCTCCCTCACAGTAGTTATGCCCAGATATGTGCCCCCTCACAGTAGATATGCCAGATATGTGCCTCCCCCACAGTAGTTATGCCAGATATGTGCCCCAGGGCTGGTGCAAGGATTTTTGCCGCCCTAGGCAAAAGAAAAGTTTGCCGCCCCCCTATGTGACATCACAATGCCCCACCCATATGATCTGCCAAATTAACTAAAGCCAGTGCTGCAGTGCCGCCGTGTTTACATTAAAAAGCCTGCAGGGACAGGCTATACAGACCAGAGCCAATACATTAAGCTGCAGTGGTTCTGGGGACTATAGTGTCCCTTTAATGTGAGGTAAATTAGAGATTGTGTCACAAATAATATACTAGATTGCCTCCTTACAACCAGATGAGGATGATGATGGGCTCTAGCTGCAGTCTGGCTACACTGGTCTGGTGTAGAACAGGCTCTCTGGAGGCTGTTTGTAACTGTGGTCACAAAAATCAATGTTCTGGGAGAACGGGAAGAAGCTCCATTTTTTGGGGCCCTTTACACAGCTCAAGGTCTGGGCCCCAGGGCCTGACGGTGAGTATGCCCATAAGTCCACCTACATGTTCCATATTTTGGACTTTTTTGTGCCTGTTATTTATTTGTGTTTTTTTATTGTTTATTTTTATATTTAAGATTGTGAAGGTTGGTTGGGGATGTGATTTGAATTTGTAATATATATTTTTTTTAAACGTAAAACAAAATACTGTCATTTTTAGTCCCCCTGGGGGACTTGTACATGCGATCTTCTGATCTCCTCCCTGTACCATAGACTGCAATAGAATACTATTGATGAATGAATAAACTGAATGCAGGATGTATGGTATTTAAAAAAGGTTAGTTTATTGTCACACAAAAAAATATATAATTTTTGTTTTAAAATTTTTAAAAATCTATAAGAATGAAACGCTGTAAAAATTGACAGAACAACATATAAGCAGCAAATGTCAGCATTTCATTGGTTGGATTTCATATCATCAAATATCAAATATCTTTGGCATAAATCTTCCACATTTGTATAGCCAGTCTATATATGTTATACGGTATCAAGTCACAAAATTGCCTTGAGATATATTGACACTGCTGTTGTATAAGGTTAAATGATTGTCATATTCCGATTGGCATATAAATCGCGGTGGATATCATTGTATATGGTAATGAAAGATATCTCTGACCCCTCCAGGTTTCATGATTTGTTATAAGTTACTCACAGTAGGTGGATAGATGGTGTATGGTCGGCTTGTTAAATCGTCCTGTAACGATGTTTAAGCAGCGATGTTTAAGCCGTCCGGGATAATACCTTCTGTTTCTTGTTGCAGGACCTGTGGTGTCCCACGTGGTCCGCAATATCATGCGACTCCGGAGGGGGGCGTGCCCTTGGTGGCGTGTGTATCAGAGGGTGATTCAGCTGAAAAAAGTATCTTGTGCTCTTTTATTGTAGATTATCTCTGATTTTCCTTGTAGCCGCTTGTTCTTTTGACCCTCACTGTTCAATGCCAGACATGTTTCGGGGGTTAAAGGTGCCCCTTTCTCAGTGGCTGAGCCAATGATATTTGATAATATGAAATCCAACCAATAAAATACTGACATTTGCTGCTTATATGTTGTTCTGTCAATTTTTACAGAGTTTAATTCTTATAGAGTTTTTAATTTTTTTAAAAATATATATATTTTTTGTGTGGCAATAAACTACCCTTTTTTAAAAATACCATACATGTGT
This sequence comes from Bufo gargarizans, assembly GCF_014858855.1. Classification (NCBI taxonomy): domain Eukaryota; kingdom Metazoa; phylum Chordata; class Amphibia; order Anura; family Bufonidae; genus Bufo; species Bufo gargarizans. The sequence goes on along the minus strand of NC_058081.1, from coordinate 620,682,301 downwards.
CGCCAAATATAGAGTGGTCCCCATTCAGTTTATTCATTCATCTTCAGTTCTACTCCAGCACGGGGGGGGGGGGGGGGGGGGTGCTGAGGGGTGCGCACCTACCCATTAGGAAGACTGGTGAGCCACTAGCACTTCGGTGCCTTTATTCAGAATACTATTGCAGTCTATGGGATGCTGCCTGATGATCTATGTCTCAGAAACATCTTAGAATCCAGTTTGTTATTACAGTCCTCACAAGGCTGTTATTACAGCCAATTAGAGTGAGTTCTCTCCATCTGACTATCCCCACAGATGCCATGTTCACTATTGACAGCATCATCTGAGGGGTTAAATGACAGGGATCTACGTCATCACTAACCTCCTTCACTACTTTTTGGTATCTGCTGTGTTATATTGCTGGCAACCGCCATGTATGTAGCGAGCTCAGCATGTGAGCCATACACAGTATCCTCTGGATGCTAATGCCATACACATACGTGTTAAGAAGTTAAGGACAAAAGATTGCAAATTCCTAAACGTCATTCCCACATTAAGCCTAGTCAATTCTGTTATAGCACCCTGGGGATCCACATCTGCTGTAAAGTTCCTCACAATAACTCACTATTTATCTTCAATGTCCATGATATTACATTTTTCTTAATATTTTTTTTTCTACAGGTCATATTAAAGGTGATATCGTGATTGACCTCAGCATTGGTTCCATGGTTCATCATTTGTATTCAGCCTGTGAGTTTTTCAAATACATCATAGTGCTAAAGAACAGAGACAGATGCATCATGGAGCTGAAAAGATGGGTGGACTCACGTACAGGAGCATTTGATTGGGGCCATGCAGCAAAACGCCATGTGGACATAGAAGAAAAAAGGTAAAGTATTTGCCCAATTATTAGCAGAAACCTAGTGTCATCGTCATTGGTGATACTGTATAAGAGATGTAAAACAGATCTATAAAATGTTTAGGCAGTACATTTTTACTGCCTTATTTCTATTCCAGATGAAATTTCAGAAATCAGTAAAAAAAAAAAAAATCGACATTTCTTCTCTCAGAGCAATATTCTCATTCATAGTACCGCAAAAAACAAAACTGAGAAAGTTCTATTGTTTTGTGGTGCGGAGGCACTGAGAGAAAGTGCTTCTGTGGGGTTCTGTGTCTCTGTTCCACACCTTCCGGATTGCTGCCCGCAATATGGGCACGGCTGGACAACGGCCGTGTGCATGAGGCCTAATAGAACACACTATAAGCTTGAAACTTAGTGCACCAACCTTGCTGCAACCCAATAACCAGGCCTAACTACTGAGCATCCATGTTGTGCTCTTGAAGTTAATCACTTTCCTCCTGCTTTCTATTTCTTTTAGTGACCAGTTACAAGACAAAGAAGAAAAAGTGAGATCAGCACTGCAACATGTTGTGAAATGTAACCTTGAGAAAGAAAATATAACAGATCCAATAGTGTTACCACTAGCAGATTGTATCATCAGTGCTTGGCTTCTAGATGTTATCAGCAGAGACCAGGATGATTACATAAGATATCTCAGGAAGTTCTCAGGGATGCTGAAACTAGGAGGACACCTTATATTAATTGGAGATTTAGACTTGACTTATTTTACAGTGGGGGGAGAGAAGTTGCATGGTTTCAGATATGATGAGGAGTTTGCCAGGAAAGCTCTAGAGGGAGAAGGCTTTGTTATTGATTCCTGTGAGGTTAAGAAGAGGACATCTGTGAGTGACCTTCTTGATTATACGGCTATCATATTCATTGTAGCTCACAAACAGAAGTTGGTCTGAGTAAAAATTTGCACATTAAAGGCTTATGTACACAAACATTTTTTCTTTCTGTATTCGTTCAGTTTTTTTTTTTGCGGCCCATATGCAGAGCCATTCACTTCAATGGGTCAGCAAAAAACGGAAATAACTTCCATATTCATATGTCCGTATGGCTGTTCCACAAAAAAGATAGAACATACTTGTCTGTTTTGTTACAATGAATCCGCAAAAAATAAAAAACTGATGAAATACAGATGTCACACAGACAAAATACATATGGTCATGTGCATAAGCTCTAAGGGGGAAATTTACAATTCCCCTTACATGTGTTTTGGGGTTAAAAAAGTTGGAAAACAAAAAGGGGGGCATAGTGGGCGCTCATTCATCGTTATTTATCCCAGAAACTGGTGTAAATAATGACTGACATTTACTGAAGCTCTGAGCTGTCATAGATTTCAGTTTTTCTCATGGAGAGCCAGAGTAGCATGTTATTTATGACAAAGCCTATGCCTCATCATAAATTATATGCCTGATTTGACAGAGCAGGCCTTATCAAGACTGGCACAGCATGGTTTACATTTTAAGATTTCATATTTAAAGGGGCTATGCAGGGGTTTTATATTTGTGACCTATCCTCAGGATAGGTCATCAATATCTGATCTGCGGGAGTCTGACACCAGGCATCCCCGGCAATCAGCTGTTGAAGAGAAGCTGGCGCTCCATGCGAGCAATACTTCTGCTTCAATATACTGCCCATCGGAAGTGAGTGTTATTACAAGTACTTGTAACTCAACTCTGGCACTGTTGTAAGGGAGATAACGCACAGTGTAATGAAAAAGAAGCATTGCTCACATAGAGCATCACCTCCTCTTCAAAAAGCTGATTGCTGGGGTTGCCTGATGTTTGGCCCCCGCTGATCTGATATCCTGAGGATAGGTCATCAATATAACATTTTGTACAACCCAAAGGGGTTATCCAATTTCAAGAAAACCCCCCACATGTGTCGGGCCCCTCACCGGTAATATACTTACCCCGCTCCTCGCACCGCTCCTGGTCCCCACACTGCCACTGCTGCGGTGTCGGGAGGGGGGAGCAGCCAATGGCAGGCAGGGACGGAGACGAACCTCCCTAGCATTGCGGGTGATGCTAGGGTTTGACCGAACGTCAGGTCAAAGTTCTGGTTCGTGACCCGAACTTGATCCCAAACCCCATTGAAGTCAATGAGGACCCAAACTTCAATTTATTAGTTTCCGTTATAACATGGTTATATCGGAAAATAATGGCATTCTTAAGGGTACTTTTACACTAGCGTTTTTCTTTTCTGGCATTGAGTTCCGTCCTAGGGGCTCAATACCGGAAAAAAACTCATCAGTTTTATCCTAATGCATTCTGAATGGAGAACATTCCGTTCAGTATGCATCAGGATGCATCAGTTCAGTCCCTCTTACATTTCTCTACGGCCAAAAATAATGAACACTTGCCGGAATGCTGGATAAGGCATTAATTTCCATTGAAATGTATCAGTGCCACATTAAAATTGCCGCATTGATGGATCTGTTCTTCCGGTCCTGTAAATCTGTAAAAAAAAAATATATACCGGATCCATTTTTCCACATGAAACCGGAGAGACAGATCAGGTATTTCAATGCATTTGTCAGACGGATTCGGATCCATCTGACAAATGCAACAGTTTGCGTCTGGATTGCCGGATTCAGCCGGAATCCTCTGATGCAAGTGTGAAAGTAGCCTAAGACAGAATGCAAAACAATATGGCCATTTAGGGGTTAAAAAAACTAATAAAAACTCACCTCATCCACTCGATCGAGCAGCAACAGCTTTTTCTATCTTCACTGAATAGGATCTGCCAGAAGACCTGCGATATGTGTGATGACGTCACCATATGGGAGAGCACGGTGACATCATTGTGCACATCACAGGTCCTTTGGCAGGTCCTGTTCAGTGAAGATAGAAGAAGCTGCAGCGCAATAAAGTGAAAGAAGTGATTTTTTTTAACCCCTAAATGGCCATATTGCTTTGTATTCTGTCTTAAGAATGCTATTATTTTCCAATATAACCATGTTATAACGGAAAATCACCGAACTTTAGGATTTTTGGACCCCGGCAACCCGAACATTTCAATAAATGCAACCCGAACATTTCAATAAAAGTTTGGGTTCAGGTTCGGTGTTCGGCGAGTTAATGGTGCTTTTTGAAAGGCTGCAGACCAGCCAATCAACAAGCGTTTAACTCTGTGCCCTTAGAAGACATCACAGCCATGCCTACTAATGGCATGGCTGTGATTGGCCAGAGCAGCATGTGACTCAGCCTCTATATAAGCTGGAGTCACGTAGCGCTGCACGTCACTCTGCTGTTACAAATGTAGGGAGAAGATGCTGCTGCTGTGAGGGAGAGAATAGGAAAGAAACAGAAGTGCTTGTTAACTCAGCGATCTACCTAAATGTAGTTTTGTGGGTGCAGTGCACAAAATTTTTACCCTGCCCTGAGCCCAATGACATTTTATGCAAGCTAAGTGTACCAACACAGCATATGTGCTTTTGTGACATTCAAATCCAAGCTTGAAATACTGCAATAATAATCTGGGTTTGAAAAAACACACATTTTTGGCAATATCCTACATCTGGTGCCTTTGCAGCATTTGTCAGTGTGCAATTTAAGCTAGAAATACAGCAATAATTTTCTGGGTCATATTCTGTTAGTAAAAAAAAACAAAAAACATTTTGGGCAAAGTGCAGTGTCCCACTACCCTCATGGGTACTGCAAAGTTGTTGTGTTATGCTTTGTATGCTTTATATAACCTGTCTTATGCTGCAATGCATCTTTATGCATAATCCCTGCCAACAGGTGTGTTAGATTGCATTACACTGAGCCTACCACTAGGGGAAAATAACACCTCCCATATATATATAGCCCAGCTAAGGCCTATTGACTCGGTCTAGAGAAGATTTCCAGTTCAGTCTGGAGTCTTCAGCCCTGAGTTGAAGTGGTCCACATACTCAGAAGGATTTTTAATCCAGAAAGCACTAAAGAAGCAGAAACCCAAAGGGTTACGGCCATCGTTATATGCACCTTAGGACCTTTGTAGTTGCAAATGAAAGATTTATCAGCCTCTGGCAGCCTCACTAACCTGCACTGGGATAACAGGGACCAGCATGAAAGTCCTTTACCATTAAGCATAAAATCTATATAATTAGTGAGAGACAGACATCACACCTGTCAGCAGTGGACCTGTTGCAGCTTTACCTCTGTCCATCTTAGAGACACTGTACTATACCTGAATGTTACTGTTACCAGGAGCAACGTTCAATAAAAGTTATAAGTTGGTTTGAACCATCCTTGTCTAAGTCTTCAGTTCCTCAGTTAACACTACAGTAGGGATGAGCGAACTCGAACTGTATAGTTCGGGTTCGTACCGAATTTTGGGGTGTCCGTGACACGGACCCGAACCCGGACATTTTCGTAAAAGTTCGGGTTTGGTGTTCGTCGCTTTCTTGGCGCTTTTGTGACGCTTTCTTGGCGCTTTTTGAAAGGCTGCAAAGCAGCCAATCAACAAGCGTCATACTACTTGCCCCAAGAGGCCGTCACAGCCATGCCTACTATTGGCATGGCTGTGATTGGCCAGAGCACTATGTGACCCAGCCTCTATTTAAGCTGGAGTCACATAGCGCCGCCCGTCACTCTGCTCTGATTAGCGTAGGGAGAGGTTGCGGCTGCGACAGTAGGGCGAGATTAGGCAGATTAACTCCTCCAAAGGACTTGATTAATCGATCGATCTGCAGCTGAACATCATTGAGCTGCTGAAATTCAATTGCTCACTGTTTTTAGGCTGCCCAAACCGTTTGTCAGTCACTTTTTTCTGGGGTGATCGGCGGCCATTTTGTGTCTTGTGCGGTGCTGCGACCAAGTGCATCCAAGCTGCGACCAAGTGCATTTAACCCTCAATGGTGTGGTTGTTTTTTGGCTAAAGCCTACATCAGGGTGAAGCTGTCACAGCAAGTGCATTTAACCAGCAATAGTCTGTTAATTTTTTGGCCATATACTAAATCAGGGGCAAGCTGCGCCCGTCACCAAGTGCATTTAACCCTCAGTAGTGTGGTTGGTCAAGCTGTCACACCAAGTGCATTTAACCAGCAATAGTCTGTTCATTTTTTGGCCATATACTACATCAGGGGCAAGCTGCGCCCGTCACCAAGTGCATTTAACCCTCAGTAGTGTGGTTGGTCAAGCTGTCACACCAAGTGCATTTAACCAGCAATAGTCTGTTCATTTGTTGGCCATATACTACATCAGGGGCAAGCTGCGCCTGTCACCAAGTGCATTTAACCCTCAATGGTGTGGTTGTTTTTTGGCTAAAGCCTACATCAGGGTGAAGCTGTCACACCAAGTGCATTTAACCAGCAATAGTCTGTTAATTTTTTGGCCATATACTACATCAGGGGCAAGCTGCGCCCGTCACCAAGTGCATTTAACCCTCAGTAGTGTGGTTGGTCAAGCTGTCACACCAAGTGCATTTAACCAGCAATAGTGTGGTTATTTTTTGGCCATATCCCAGTCTAATTCTGTCACTAAATCCATACTGGTCACCCAGCGCCTAAATACTAGGCCTCAAATTTATATCCCGCTAAATCTGTCGTTACCGCTGTACTGTTGTGGCTGGGCAAGTTATTTAGTGTCCGTCAAAGCACATTTTTTGTTAAGGGTTGAAATACAATTCCCAATTTAGCAATTTCATAATTTAGTGGTTTCTGCTATATCAGAGCTATTTGAAATCTATCCCTAAAAGGGTATATAATATTCAAGGTGCACATAGGGTCATTCAGAATAACTTCACACACACGCTACTGTGCATTTCCAAGTCTAATTCTGTCACTAAATCCATACCGGTCACCCAGCGCCTAAATACTAGGCCTCAAATTTATATCCCGCTAAATCTGTCGTTACCGCTGTCCTGTTGTGGATGGGCAAGTTATTTAGTGTCCGTCAAAGCACATTTTTTGTTCTGGGTTGAAATACAATTCCCAATTTAGCAATTTCATAATTTAGTGGTTTCTGCTATATCAGAGCTATTTGAAATCTATCCCTAAAAGGGTATATAATATTCAAGGTGCACATAGGGTCATTCAGAATAACTTCACACACACGCTACTGTGCATTTCCAAGTCTAATTCTGTTAGTAAATCCATACCGGTCACCCAGCGCCTAAATACTAGGCCTCAAATTTATATCCCGCTAAATCTGTCGTTACCGCTGTCCTGTTGTGGATGGGCAAGTTATTTAGTGTCCGTCAAAGCACATTTTTTGTTCTGGGTTGAAATACAATTCCCAATTTAGCAATTTCATAATTTAGTGGTTTCTGCTATATCAGAGCTATTTGAAATCTAGCCCTAAAAGGGTATATAATATTCAAGGTGCACATAGGGTCATTCAGAATAACTTCACACACACGCTACTGTGCATTTCCAAGTCTAATTCTGTCACTAAATCCATACCGGTCACCCAGCGCCTAAATACTAGGCCTCAAATTTATATCCCGCTAAATCTGTCGTTACCGCTGTCCTGTTGTGGATGGGCAAGTTATTTAGTGTCCGTCAAAGCACATTTTTTGTTCTGGGTTGAAATACAATTCCCAATTTAGCAATTTCATAATTTAGTGGTTTCTGCTATATCAGAGCTATTTGAAATCTATCCCTAAAAGGGTGTATAATATTCAAGGTGCACATAGGGTCATTCAGAATAACTTCACACACACGCTACTGTGCATTTCCAAGTCTAATTCTGTCACTAAATCCATACCGGTCACCCAGCGCCTAAATACTAGGCCTCAAATTTATATCCCGCTAAATCTGTCGTTACCGCTGTCCTGTTGTGGATGGGCAAGTTATTTAGTGTCCGTCAAAGCACATTTTTTGTTCTGGGTTGAAATACAATTCCCAATTTAGCAATTTCATAATTTAGTGGTTTCTGCTATATCAGAGCTATTTGAAATCTATCCCTAAAAGGGTATATAATATTCAAGGTGCACATAGGGTCATTCAGAATAACTTCACACACACGCTACTGTGCATTTCCAAGTCTAATTCTGTCACTAAATCCATACCGGTCACCCAGCGCCTAAATACTAGGCCTCAAATTTATATCCCGCTAAATCTGTCGTTACCGCTGTCCTGTTGTGGATGGGCAAGTTATTTAGTGTCCGTCAAAGCACATTTTTTGTTCTGGGTTGAAATACAATTCCCAATTTAGCAATTTCATAATTTAGTGGTTTCTGCTATATCAGAGCTATTTGAAATCTATCCCTTAAAGGGTATATAATATTCAAGGTGCACATAGGGTCATTCAGAATAACTTCACACACACGCTACTGTGCATTTCCAAGTCTAATTCTGTTAGTAAATCTATACCGGTCACCCAGTGCCTAAATACTAGGCCTCAAATTTATATCCCGCTAAATCTGTCGTTACCGCTGTACTGTTGTGGCTGGGCAAGTTATTTAGTGTCCGTCAAAGCACATTTTTTGTTAAGGGTTGAAATACAATTCCCAATTTAGCAATTTCATAATTTAGTGGTTTCTGCTATATCAGAGCTATTTGAAATCTATCCCTAAAAGGGTATATAATATTCAAGGTGCACATAGGGTCATTCAGAATAACTTCACACACACGCTACTGTGCATTTCCAAGTCTAATTCTGTCACTAAATCCATACCGGTCACCCAGCGCCTAAATACTAGGCCTCAAATTTATATCCCGCTAAATCTGTCGTTACCGCTGTCCTGTTGTGGATGGGCAAGTTATTTAGTGTCCGTCAAAGCACATTTTTTGTTCTGGGTTGAAATACAATTCCCAATTTAGCAATTTCATAATTTAGTGGTTTCTACTATATCAGAGCTATTTGAAATCTATCCCTAAAAGGGTATATAATATTCAAGGTGCACATAGGGTCATTCAGAATAACTTCACACACACGCTACTGTGCATTTCCAAGTCTAATTCTGTCACTAAATCCATACCGGTCACCCAGCGCCTAAATACTAGGCCTCAAATTTATATCCCGCTAAATCTGTCGTTACCGCTGTCCTGTTGTGGATGGGCAAGTTATTTAGTGTCCGTCAAAGCACATTTTTTGTTCTGGGTTGAAATACAATTCCCAATTTAGCAATTTCATAATTTAGTGGTTTCTACTATATCAGAGCTATTTGAAATCTATCCCTAAAAGGGTATATAATATTCAAGGTGCACATAGGGTCATTCAGAATAACTTCTCACACACACGCTACTGTGCATTTCCAAGTCTAATTCTGTCACTAAATCCATACCGGTCACCTAGCGCCTAAATACTAGGCCTCAAATTTATATTCAGCTGAATTTGAATACAATACATTGGGCCAAATAATATTTTTGTTGTTGTGGTGAACCATAACAATGAGGAAAACATCTAGTAAGGGACGCGGACGTGGACATGGTCGTGGTGGTGTTAGTGGACCCTCTGGTGCTGGGAGAGGACGTGGCCGTTCTGCCACATCCACACGTCCTAGTGTACCAACTACCTCAGGTCCCAGTAGCCGCCAGAATTTACAGCGATATATGGTGGAGCCCAATGCCGTTCTAAGGATGGTAAGGCCTGAGCAGGTACAGGCATTAGTCAATTGGGAGGCCGACAGTGGATCCAGCACGTTCACATTATCTCCCACCCAGTCTTCTGCAGAAAGCGCACAGATGGCGCCTGAAAACCAACCCCATCAGTCTGTCACATCACCCCCATGCATATCAGGGAAACTGTCTGAGCCTCAAGTTATGCAGCAGTCTCTTATGCTGTTTGAAGACTCTGCTGGCAGGGTTTCCCAAGGGCATCCACCTAGCCCTTCCCCAGCGGTGGAAGACATAGACTGCACTGACGCACAACTACTTATGTTTCCTGATGATAAGGACATGGGAATACCACCTCAGCATGTCTCTGATGATGACGAAACACAGGTGCCAACTGCTGCGTCTTTCTGCAGTGTGCAGACTGAACAGGAGGTCAGGGATCAAGACTGGGTGGAAGACGATGCAGGGGACGATGAGGTCCTAGACCCCACATGGAATGAAGGTCGTGCCACTGACTTTCACAGTTCGGAGGAAGAGGCAGTGGTGAGACCGAGCCAACAGCGTAGCAAAAGAGGGAGCAGTGGGCAAAAGCAGAACACCCGCCGCCAAGAGACTCCGCCTGCTACTGACCGCCGCCATCTGGGACCGAGCACCCCAAAGGCAGCTTCAAGGAGTTCCCTGGCATGGCACTTCTTCAAACAATGTGCTGACGACAAGACCCGAGTGGTTTGCACGCTATGCCATCAGAGCCTGAAGCGAGGCATTAACATTCTGAACCTGAGCACAACCTGCATGACCAGGCACCTGCATGCAAAGCATGAACTGCAGTGGAGTAAACACCTTAAAACCAAGGAAGTCACTCAGGCTCCCCCTGCTACCTCTTCTGCTGCTGCCGCCTCGGCCTCTTCTGCTGCTGCCGCCTCGGCCTCTTCCTCCGCCTCTGGAGGAACGTTGGCACCTGCCGCCCAGCAAACAGGGGATGTACCACCAACACCACCACCACCTCCGTCACCAAGCGTCTCAACCATGTCACACGCCAGCGTTCAGCTCTCCATCTCACAAACATTTGAGAGAAAGCGTAAATTCCCACCTAGCCACCCTCGATCCCTGGCCCTGAATGCCAGCATTTCTAAACTACTGGCCTATGAAATGCTGTCATTTAGGCTGGTGGACACAGACAGCTTCAAACAGCTCATGTCGCTTGCTGTCCCACAGTATGTTGTTCCCAGCCGCCACTACTTCTCCAAGAGAGCCGTGCCTTCCCTGCACAACCAAGTATCCGATAAAATCAAGTGTGCACTGCGCAACGCCATCTGTAGCAAGGTCCACCTAACCACAGATACGTGGACCAGTAAGCACGGCCAGGGACGCTATATCTCCCTAACTGCACACTGGGTAAATGTAGTGGCAGCTGGGCCCCAGGCGGAGAGCTGTTTGGCGCACGTCCTTCCGCCGCCAAGGATCGCAGGGCAACATTCTTTGCCTCCTGTTGCCACCTCCTCCTTCTCGGCTTCCTCCTCCTCTTCTTCCACCTGCTCATCCAGTCAGCCACACACCTTCACCACCAACTCCAGCACAGCCCGGGGTAAACGTCAGCAGGCCATTCTGAAACTCATATGTTTGGGGGACAGGCCCCACACCGCACAGGAGTTGTGGCGGGGTATAGAACAACAGACCGATGAGTGGTTGCTGCCGGTGAGCCTCAAGCCCGGCCTGGTGGTGTGTGATAATGGGCGAAATCTCATTGCAGCTCTGGGACTAGCCAATTTGACGCACATTTGGTGCAGAAGTTCATTCACAACTACCCCGACATGTCAGAGTTGCTGCATAAAGTGCGGGCCGTCTGTTCGCGCTTCCGGCGTTCACATCCTGCTGCTGCTCGCCTGTCTGCGCTACAGCGTAACTTCGGCCTTCCCGCTCACCGCCTCATATGCGACGTGCCCACCAGGTGGAACTCCACCTTGCACATGCTGGACAGACTGTGCGAGCAGCAGCAGGCCATAGTGGAGTTTCAGCTGCAGCACGCACGGGTCAGTCGCACTACAGAACAGCACCACTTCACCACCAATGACTGGGCCTCCATGCGAGACCTGTGTGCCCTGTTGCGCTGTTTCGAGTACTCCACCAACATGGCCAGTGGCGATGACGCCGTTATCAGCGTTACAATACCACTTCTATGTCTCCTTGAGAAAACACTTAGGGCGATGATGGAAGAGGAGGTGGCCCAGGAGGAGGAGGAGGAGGAGGAGGAGGAGGAGGAGGAAGAGGGGTCATTTTTAGCACTTTCAGGCCAGTCTCTTCGAAGTGACTCAGAGGGAGGTTTTTGGCAACAGCAGAGGCCAGGTACAAATGTGGCCAGCCAGTGCCCACTACTGGAGGACGAGGATGAGGAGGAGGTGGAGGAGGATGAGGATGAAGCATGGTCACAGCGGGGTGGCACCCAACGCAGCTCGGGTCCATCACTGGTGCGTGGCTGGGGGGAAAGGCAGGACGATGACGATACGCCTCCCACAGAGGACAGCTTGTCCTTACCCCTGGGCAGCCTGGCACACATGAGCGACTACATGCTGCAGTGCCTGCGCAACGACAGCAGAGTTGCCCACATTTTAACCTGTGCGGACTACTGGGTTGCCACCCTGCTGGATCCATGCTACAATGACAATGTGCCCACCTTACTTTTTGCACTGGAGCGTGATAGGAAGATGCGCGAGTACAAGCGAACGTTGGTAGACGCGCTACTGAGAGCATTCCCAAATGTCACAGGGGAACAAGTGGAAGCCCAAGGCCAAGGCAGAGGAGGAGCAAGAGGTCGCCAAGGCAGCTGTGTCACGGCCAGCTCCTCTGAGGGCAGGGTTAGCATGGCAGAGATGTGGAAAAGTTTTGTCAACACGCCACAGCTAACTGCACCACCACCTGATACGCAACGTGTTAGCAGGAGGCAACATTTCACTAACATGGTGGAACAGTACGTGTGCACACCCCTCCACGTACTGACTGATGGTTCGGCCCCATTCAACTTCTGGGTCTCTAAATTGTCTACGTGGCCAGAGCTAGCCTTTTATGCCTTGGAGGTGCTGGCCTGCCCGGCGGCCAGCGTTTTGTCTGAACGGGTATTCAGCACGGCAGGGGGCGTCATTACAGACAAACGCAGCCGCCTGTCTAGAGCCAATGTGGACAAGCTGACGTTCATAAAAATGAACCAGGCATGGATCCCACAGGACCTGTCCGTCCCTTGTCCAGATTAGACATTAACTACCTCCCCTTAACCATATATTATTGGACTCCAGGGCACTTCCTCATTCAATCCTATTTTTATTTTCATTTTACCATTATATTGCGAGGCTACCCAAAGTTGAATGAACCTCTCCTCTGTCTGGGTGCCCGGGCCTAAATATATGCCAATTGACTGTTCCAATGTTGGGTGACGTGAAGCCTGATTCTCTGCTATGACATGCAGACTAATGCTCTGCTGACATGAAGCCAGATCCTCTGTTACGGGACCTCTCTCCTCTGCCTGGGTGCCCGGGCCTAAATATATGCCAATGGACTGTTCCAATGTTGGGTGACGTGAAGCCTGATTCTCTGCTATGACATGCAGACTAATTCTCTGCTGACATGAAGCCAGATCCTCTGTTACGGGACCTCTCTCCTCTGCCTGGGTGCTGGGCCTAAATATCTGACAATGGACTGTTGCAGTGGTGGCTGACGTGAAGCCTGATTTTCTGCTATGACATGCAGACTGATTCTCTGCTGACATGAAGCTAGATCCTCTGTTACGGGACCTCTCTCCTCTGCCTGGGTGCTGGGCCTAAATATATGCCAATGGACTGTTGCAGTGGTGGCTGACGTGAAGCCTCATTCTCTGCTATGACATGCAGACTAATTCTCTGCTGACATGAAGCCAGATTGTCTGTTACGGGACCTCTCTCCTCTGCCTGGGTGCTGGGCCTAAATTTATGACAATGGACTGTTGCAGTGGTGGCTGACGTGAAGCCTGATTCTCTGCTATGACATGCAGACTGATTCTCTGCTGACATGAAGCCAGATTGTCTGTTACGGGACCTCTCTCCTCTGCCTGGGTGCTGGGCCTAAATTTATGAAAATTGACTGTTGCAGTGGTGGGTGACGTGAAGCCTGATTCTCTGCTATGATATGAAGACTGATTCTCTGCTGACATGAAGCCAGATCCTCTGTTACGGGACCTCTCTCCTCTGCCTGGGTGCTGGGCCTAAATATCTGACAATGGACTGTTGCATTGGTGTCTGACGTGAAGCCTGATTCTCTGCTATGACATGCAGACTGATTCTCTGCTGACATGAAGCCAGATTCTCTGTTACGGGACCTCTCTCCTCTGCCTGGGTGCCGGGGCCTAAATATATGAGAATGGACTGTTCCAGTGGTGGGTGACGGGAAGCCAGATTCTTTGCTATGGGACCTCTCTCCAATTGATTTTGGTTAATTTTTATTTATTTAATTTTTATTTTAATAATTTCCCTATCCACATTTGTTTGCAGGGGATTTACCTACATGTTGCTGCCTTTTGCAGCCCTCTAGCCCTTTCCTGGGCTGTTTTACAGCCGTTTTAGTGCCGAAAAGTTCGGGTCCCCATTGACTTCAATGGGTTCGGGTTCGGGACGAAGTTCGGATCGGGTTCGGATCCTGAACCCGAACATTTTCGGGAAGTTCGGCCGAACTTCTCGAACCCGAACATCCAGGTGTTCGCTCAACTCTACACTACAGTAAATGGTTGTACCACCACAAAAGGTACTGGCGTCACGACTACAAGGGACCTTGCCATAGGCACATTAATACAGACCATCAAGGGCACCTGTGTCCCTTACACCAGAGTGTGCCCCATAGAAATCTTGTGCCGTTCTCCTTATCACTTATGCAAGCGTGCCCAGGGACAACGTAACCGTGAGTAACCAAAACTGTATTTACCTCGGCCCACCAATTGCCGTGACCTCACATGTGATTTCCCTGTCGGTCTGGCATTCTGCAAAAGTACTTAATATTGCAGCCTTTGCTGCATCTGTTATTGTTAAAAACAAGCATGAAATACTTCAATAATTTTCTGGGTTTCAAAAAACACCTATTTTTGGCAATACCCTCCATCTGGGGCCTCTGCTGCATTAGTCAGTGTGCAATTTTAGATCGAAATACAGCTATAATTTTCTGGGTATAAAAAAAAAAGCATTTTTGAGAAAAATCAAATTTTTGCAGCCTTTGCTGCATCTGTCATTGTGAGATACAAGCGTTAGGTACTGTTGTTCTATTCTGTTATTAAAAAAACACCTATTTTGGGCAAGATCCAAAATTAGATAAATATGAGGAGAGCGTCAAATAAGGGACGTGACCCCGGTCATGGTGCTGCTGGTGGAGTTCCTGTTGCAGGGAGAGGACGTGGTCGATCTGTGCCAGCTACACGCACAAGTGAAATGCCTTTTTCAGGTCCGAGTAGGCGACAGAACCTTCAGCGGTATTTGGTCGGGCCTAATGCGGCTCTACGAATGGTGAGGCTAGAACAAGTACAAGTAGATTGGGTTGCTGACAGTGCCTCCAGTTCCTTTACATTGTCTCCCACCCAGTCTCCTGCTGAAAAATCTGAGTTGGCACCTGCAGCCGATGTCCATCAGTCTTTCACCTCACCCCCTTGCAAATCAGCCAAGCAGTCTGAGCCCCAAGTCATGCAGCAGTCTCCTCTTCTGCAAAGCACGAGCTGTAGTGGAGTAGACATCTCAAAAACCAAGAAAAGTCTCTGGCTCCTCCTGCTTCCTCTTCTGCTGCAGTCTTGGCCTCTTCATCCACCTCTGGAGTGACAGTGCCACCTACCACCCTGCAAACAGAGGATCTGCCACCAACACCACCACCTGGGTCACCAAGCATCTCCACAATGTCCCACGGAAGCGTTCATCTCTCCATCTCCCAAACACTGGAGCAGAAGAGGAAGTACCCCTCTACCCACCTGTGATCCCTGGCTCTGAATGCCAGCATTTCAAAATTACTGTCACTTGAAATGCTGTCATTCCGTTTGGTGGAGACTTGAGAGTTTTAAAAGCCTTATGGAGGTGGCTGTCCAACAGTACGTCGTACTCAGCCGCCACTACTTTTCCAGGCGTGCCATCCCTTCCCTGCACAACCAAGTGGGGGAAAAAATCAGGTGTGCACTGCGCAACTCCATCTGTGGCAAGGTCCACCTAAATAAGGATACGTGGACCAGTAAGCGCGGGCAGGGATGTTATATCTCCATAACAGCATACTGGGTAAATGCAGTGGCGGCTGGGCCTGAGGCAGATAGCAGTTTGCCTCATGTCCTTCCACTACCGAGGATTGCAGGGCGCTTCAGTATGCCTCCTGTTGCTTCCTCTTCCTGCTCTTCCTCCTCCTCTACCACCTTCTCATTCGGTCAGCGTAACACCTTCACCACCAACCTTAGCATAGCCAGGAGTAAACGACAGCAGGCAGTTTTAAAACCTATCCCACACTGCGCAGGAGCTGTGGATCGGCCTTGAACAACAGACCGATAAGTGGTTGGTGCCAGTGAGCCTCAAGCCCGGCCTGGTGGTGTGCGATAATGGGCAAAATCTCGTAGCAGCTCTGAGACTAGCCGGTTTAATGCACATCCCTTGCCTGGTGCATGTGCTGAATTTGGTGGTGCAGAAGTTCCTTAAAAATTACCCCGATATGTCAGAGCTGCTGCAGAAAGTGCAGGCCGTCTGTGCGTGCTTTCAGCGTTCTCACTCTGCTACTGCTTGCCTGTCAGCGCTGCAGAGTAACTTCGGCCTTACCGCTTACCGCCTCATATGCGACATGCCCACAAGGTGGAACTCCGCCTTGCACATGCTGGCCAGACTGTGCGAGCAGCAGCAGGCGATAGTGGAGTTTCAGCTGCAGCACACACTTGTGAGTCGCTCTGCGGAACAGCACCACTTCACCACAAATGACTGAGCCTTCATGAGAGACCTGTTTTTCTTGTTGTGCTGTTCCGAGTACTCTATCAACATGGCCAATGCCGATAACGCCATTCTCAGCGTTCTATGCCACTTCTATGCCTCCTTGAAAAAACGCTGCTGGCAATGATGGAAGAGGATGTGGAACAGGAGGAGGAGTTTGCTCCACAAGTTGCTCCGAGGGTGGGTTCCTGCACCCACAAGCCTAAGGTAAACAATTGTCCAGCCAGGGCACAGTTCTGGAGGATGACGAGGTGGAGGATGAGGAACAGAAGATGGAGGAGGAGGAACCGTGTTCACAGCAGGGTGGCACCCAAAGCAGCTCATGGCCATCGTTGGTGCATGGCTGGGGGGATACAGAGGACACAGACGATAGTGCAGCCGCCTGTCCACAGCCAATGTGGAGAAGCTCATGTTCATTAAAATGAACCAGGCATGGTTCCCACAGGACTTGTCTGTACCTTGTGCAGAATAGACATGTATAACAGCCTTAACCAGCCATTGTTATACTACAGCGCAATTGCTCATTCTTGTATTTTGGATATTTCACACTCTTTTGGAGTGTAGCCTAATTTAAAAAATAAAAATAAAAAATTGGAGTGTACCCTAATAAAAAAAAAATATATATATAAAAAATTAAAACAAAAAAACAGTGTTGGCTACCTCGTCCTCCACCGCCGTTTCCACCTACACCGCTACGTCCACCACCACCTCAAACTCCTACTCCATATGGACCTCCACCTCATAAAACAATTTTTTTTTTGATTTGTACGTATTTTATTTTGTATCATTTCACTAATTTGTCTATTACATTTTCGGGTGAAATTCACCACTTTTTGGGTGTGATATACCACTGCTATACCTAGTAGGCAGGTAAAAACATTTCACTAATTTGTCTGTTACATATTCAGGTGAAATTCACAAATTTTTGGCTTTGATATGTCGGGTATTTATCATAAAAATTATGATTTTATATTTTTATGAAATATGAAAAATGAAAAATTTAATTGGCGGACATATAAACGCCAGTTCTTTTATTGATGAGATCTAAAGTTAATTTGTGCAGCTAATGAAACAGGGTGCAATTAATTATACAAAATATAATTTATTATAAATACAAGCAGTAAAAATGGCATACAAATGAATACAAAGATGATATCAAAATTGACCACACGATGGTGCTCCACCGTTTACGCCAGGCTCACTTAATTTACTACACCAAGTATAATACAGTACTACTTTTTCCTTTTTCAAATTATTACCGATTTAGTGTATTGGTTATCAAAATATTATAATGCAACAACAACAAAAAAAACTACAGAAATGAATCTGTGGAAAATCCCTTATGCTCAATCAAAGAATATGGCAGTAAGAGACACCTTATAAATACGCCCGTTGGCCTAACTACGGATAATAAAATCCGATCAGAGATTCCACTCTGATCGCAATATTATAAGAATTCTAATGATGTGCACGTTCATTAAAATTTCCCATAAAATTATTGTTTTAAACTATTGACCCACTAATACTGGGGTCTCAACGATATGCCAATTGGAGCGATTTATAATTACTGCAAATAAAATAGATTATACATTACCCCTTGCTTTGGGATAAAGAGCTTTTAGAAGGGACCCAGCTTTCCAAGATTTAGATCTATCCCGTCCTGTGGTATGTTCCTGATGTGTGAAGTGATGCTGATGAATCTGAAGAACTCCCAAGTGCTGTTTGTCTCAAGTGATTCGACTCTCAAGTCCCTTGAATTGTGTCTCCAGTGATCTCTGAATCTCAAGTGCCTTGAATCCCTCTTCTCCCCAAAACTGGATCCTATAGTCTCATCCTTATCTATGCCCATCCCCTCTTGGATTAGGGATTTCCAATTAGATAAGGTAGGTGTGACGTATGGTAATCATGGGGATGATGTCATTTAATTGGCATTCCTTAGAAACTTCTGCCCATCTACCACTTGATGGTACTGTTGTATCATATAGCAATTTTAAGAATTAACATATATATATGGCTTTATTATACCACTTAACCTTTGGCCTCTCCCAACTTAAATCAATTAGGAGGGATTATTCTGTGACACTTTAGAATCACTTTCCCAGACATCATGTATCCATCTTGACAGTTAACAGACCATCTTATTTATGGTCAGATAAGAGGACCATAATCTTTTACCTTTTGCCCTGGTTTGTATACACCTAACTGTCTCAGCTATTGAGTAATGATGTTTGAAATACCATCAGCTCCTCTGAATCAGATTTAGGAAAATACAACTTACGATCTCTATATCCCCTAGAATATATCCCTTCAGTGAGATACACATAATATAAAGATATATTAACAATGTTTGGTTAACAAGTCCAAACGCTAAATAAATGCACACAGGAATATATATATATATATATATATATATATATATATATATATGTAAAGGGGGAATATTAATCACCAATATTATGAAAATATCGATAATTAATATTCATAAATAGGAGGAGTCGTCTAGTGATGACTCCGCCTATTTATGCCTTTATATAATAAATACACAATACCTTCGCTATGCTTTACACTAATCTCTACGCTAGCTGCATGCGCCTTACTGAACTAACTATCGCCAATAACTACACGTTACACAGATAGTTACAAGTAACACAGTATTTATTATTTACAATACACTACGCACGCAATACACTAACAATGCAGCACTAAATATACAATCCTAAACTACACTACATGTTCCCAAATTCCACCCATAAACTAACTATAAAGTTCACACATACAAGTATATTAACAATAACCCACCCGTCTGTCTACTCACTGTCCCTATGGGGTTACAAGAGGGTTAAACACAACAATGGCTCTGCAGGGGTTAATACCTGCAGGCCATGAAATACAGGGTTAGAGGGTTGTTTGCAGAGCAGGGGCATGCTCTACAGAGAACAGAGCACTGAAGGGGTTAACGCTCTGTACTGTGGCAGCAGGGTAGGGGTTAAGGACAGCTGCAATGCTGCTGAGGTACCAGGGTCCACAGAGGGGGGCGCTCTGTACTGTGGCAGCAGAGCAGGGGTTAAGGACAGCAGCAATGCTGCTGGGGTGCCAGTGTCCACAGAAGGTGGGTTTGCTGGGCACGGTAAGGGTTAACCAGGGGTGGAAGTCAGAGGCAAGGGTATCAGGGACACAGCAGGGACCAGGGTCAGCGGTAGCAGGGATCAGGCATTGCTTATAATTATATATATCTATATCAATAGAATAGATATATATATATATATATATATTTATAGCAGCACACTACAATATAAACAATAATAAGGGGGTAGATCAGGGGTTATAGGGTTGATACTTAATCCTTCCAGAGGCCTTTTCCAGCTGGTATATCATGTAGCTGCTCTCTCCCATGTGTGTCTGATTCTATCCTGGTTGCAAGAGACCTGTTCCTGGTTTCAGGCTCCTATATCAGCCTCAGAAAACAGCCCCCCTGCCCCCTCCTCAGGGATGTGACATCATAGTGTGACTGTGACGTATGCATGCCAGTTGGCCCCCTGAGGCTAGCAGCACCACATGCCCAGTCATATCACAAACACAAGGTAGGGCCACATAGTAAATAGGCTGATAAACTCAACAAAGTTCCTCAAATCAATTGATCCCTTAGCCTTTGAAGTCACCAGCCACCTGGAGACATATCCACCCCCCTGCAGGAACTGGCTGAACGCCGGGGAAATTTAAGTATATATATATATGTATATAGATACTTGGGTCGCATCTATATACAGTATAGATATCACAGAGGAAAATGACTTTTCATATAAAACATAACTTTTACTGTTGTTAGTTAAAATAATACCCCTTCTTAGTATATATATTAGGCTACGTCAAATAATTAGACAAGGCCTTACTTGGACGTATCAGGATAATGTAGTCCGATGTATAGAAAAATTTGCGGCAACTTACAGTTAGATGACTGTGGACCTGGCCAAACGGTAGAAAGAGAGGTGGTGGATAAGGGGAAGGGAACAATATCCCTAATACAACCCTCAATGTACCCCTGCCTACAGGCGGAGCACCCGCCCCGAAAGGGGCGACCCCACCTCTCGGTGGCTAAACCCTCACTGTCGCCTATTGATACCCTGCCTAAACGGATCAATGATGTTCGTCCCTTCTTTGGCAATATGTCCCTAATATGTGGGACATATTGCCAAAGAAGGGACGAACATCATTGATCCGTTTAGGCAGGGTATCAATAGGCGACAGTGAGGGTTTAGCCACCGAGAGGTGGGGTCGCCCCTTTCGGGGCGGGTGCTCCGCCTGTAGGCAGGGGTACATTGAGGGTTGTATTAGGGATATTGTTCCCTTCCCCTTATCCACCACCTCTCTTTCTACCGTTTGGCCAGGTCCACAGTCATCTAACTGTAAGTTGCCGCAAATTTTTCTATACATCGGACTACATTATCCTGATACGTCCAAGTAAGGCCTTGTCTAATTATTTGACGTAGCCTAATATATATACTAAGAAGGGGTATTATTTTAACTAACAACAGTAAAAGTTATGTTTTATATGAAAAGTCATTTTCCTCTGTGATATCTACGCATCTATATACAGTACATATATATACTCATTATAAACCTGGGGGCATACATGGGCAGTTATAGGCCCATATATATATATATATATATATATATATATACACACACATACACCTGGGGGAGAGCCCTGGCAGATACACATATATGTCCTCCTGATAATATATATACATACACATATATAAGGGGCATAATATATTCTAAGGGGATTATAGATATATATATATATATATGTTATAAGGCAGGGATGTCAAACTCGTGGCCCTCCAGCTGTTGCAAAACTACAACTCCCATCATGCCTGGGCATACTACAGCTATCAGGGAATGATGGGAGTTGTAGTTTTGCAACATCTGGAGGGCCATGAGTTTGACATCCATGTTATAAGGGGCCACAACCATATATATATTATAAGGGGCACGGTCTAAAGGAGGCACATATTTCCCACAGGGACCACCATGAGCCCCTGGGGATCACCATGGGCAGACGTGCGCAGATGCTGGGCACATCTGCGCACATCGTCCCATGATGCTGTGGTTAATGTATGCACATATATACCATACATGCCCGCACGTGTTTGCAGGCATGCATGGATATATATGCATACGTCTCAACCCTTCCTCAACAATATATATATATATATATATATATATATATATATAAATATATAAATAGATATCTATTCCACACCAGATGTGTTTTATGGACGTCTCTTATCAGATCATGGTTTAGCCATGAAACACCCACTGTTCCTCAGATAGATATGTTTAGAAAAACCAGTGTTTTAAGCAATAAGCTCTCTTGACCCCGGTAGTTGAGACAGTTTATGTGAGACCCATTACATTCTCTAAGATACCACATCTGTTGGCAATAACTTTTAAACAATATACATTGTATGCCAGTGACTATCATGACCTCCTTTGGCTTATTCCAACAGAGAGTTTGGCCTCTTAAAGGTAATGTGAATCTCCATTTTGGTTCTAATATTGTCAGACCTTAATGTGCAGATATAAATATGTCTGAAAAATCCCCCTTCATTCCAAAATATTCCATAAAATGTGAATGTATTTGGAATGTAATAAAGGGCTTTTCATATATTTTCTTCGTGATTCACTGAGCGTAGGCTTTGCTTGTGATGTTTTAACCATAGCTTGGCCACAGTTTTTTTTTATAAATCTTATCCAACGTATCATTTGGATAGTCAACATACTCAACCACCCCAGGATGACAATAAACAATACACTCCATACATAATTTCCCCCCCATGCCCAAATGGAGGGATATAAGATCTCATTGTCCGTTGGTGAATACTGAAATGTGTCCATGGTGACGTTATCCTTCCGGATTACCATACGAACTGTATGACTAGGTTCATTATCTATCAAAAATTTTAAATCTGGATTTATGGCGATCTCCTGATTTTGGAAGGCATCAATACTTTCCACTTCTCCTTCAACATCCTCTATGTCCACAGGATATAGTGTACGATTCCCTATCATAATCCTGGAATTACTGGGGACTTTTATAATGGATACATGAGAAGGTGGGGCGATGACTTTCACCATTACGTGGTCATTTGAAAATACAGTCATATCTGGCAAACGTGTGCTAACAAGCCATTTATCTTTTATCAAAACTGCATTCACCTGTTCCTCCTCAATCTTTGACAGGGTCACTTGGCATTTCTCTGATCCATGTTTCTCATATTCGATACCGCATAACGCATTGGTTGCGTCATAATTAAAAGGATCACCTTCGCATTGAAAATTTTTGTCCCGGAATGTTACACAATTGTCCAGAATAGGGACAGACAACCATTCCGGCTTCCATGGCTAGTATGCCACGGTCAGGAGTTTAAATCCTAACATGAATGTTGTCTTTCCAGGTGCCTACATTATGAATTTTTTTCATCTGAAATATATTGTCCCTAGTGACAACGGGAATTGATAATAGAAAACAGGTCTCAATTTTTAAGGGATCAACATATAACGGTATCGCAATCCCCATGTTTAATGCTAAATTCAGATGGATATCTTCTATTTTATTTCCGCTAATATTTTGCAGCATTCTACGGACTATATCGTATGATACGAAATAAAGGGGAATACGTCCTTCCCTCAGGTCTTGCATCCCACTTTGCACTTCATCGTGGTAAACCTGACTTTGGAAATCAATACGTTCTTTTAATAATACAAGTTCTTGTTTAAACTGTTCGTTACTCTGATGAAGGTTTATTGAATGGTCCAATAACTTTGAATGTAAGTTTGTAGTAACAACAGTATCTTGTATTACGGTATATAAATCCGATAAATGTTGTTTCTGCTTTTCCATCTCCGCATGAATGCTCATCAAGTTACTTTTTAGTGAAGTGATCTCGAGCTCTAATGTCTTGATGGAGATGGAGTTGGCAACTGTTACACTTGTGACAATAACAGCGCCCACTACGCTAAAGATTATGGCGGCTAAGATCGCAGAAATAAATCGCTTTGGTCTTTGGTTTGTAGAGAATTGCTCTCTGGTTAAGGTTTTCCTTGCTTGCTCCAGGATCTGGGTAATCCGTTCTTGGGAGTATCCGATGTGCATCTGGTACCAGGCTTGGATTTCCGGTGACTGGATTTTGGATACGTTGAATTGCCTTTTGACGAAAACGTGTGGATCCAGGCTGATGTAGACCTTCTGGGATAATATCGTCTTGTTCGTCAAGATGAACCCCACCGTATCTTGTAGCATGATCCCGGACGAAGGACCTGGCACAGCAATCGGCTCAGCATGGAACTCCTTCCCCAAGATCAGGATGACGTAGATAATGGCAATCATCTTTGATGACATCTTACGCCTATAAAATATTGTATGACACATATGAGTATATACAGAATTGGGACTTACCTTTCATAAAAATTCGTAACTCCTCCTTACCCACACAGTCTTCCGTGGTTATGGGACAGTTGTGTGGATCCTCAATGTGCTTATAAAAGAGACCAATAATTGGATTCCCCTTTAGGCTCGCAATGAGATCCTCACTAGGGGAATCTTGGCTCCACTGTGCCACATTGGCTTCAGCTCCCTTTTGGGCCTGACTCCTTGTCATAGCATCCACTTGGACAGTTCCCATGAGGTCGTCAACATCAAAGACTTCTCCGTCAATGGCTGCTTGCTTGGCAAGGGAATCCGCTAGGTCATTCCCCTCTTTATCCATGCCTGGATATTTTGAATGACCTCTTACCTTCTTCCAATAAACGATAAGACTGTGGGCGGTAACCATCTCATCAATTTTATAAAACATCTTACCATGCTTTACTGGCTTGTTATTGCTTCTCATCATGTTGGATCTTTTCCATCCGGGAAAGTATTCCACAAAGCTGTTACGAATATAATCAGAATCTGTGATGATTACAAACTCCTTGACATCATATTCGATAGCCATTTGTACGGCTTTGTACACAGCCGTAAGTTCTGCAACCTAGCTGATTTTAGAACCAATTTTGTATCCAACCGATACATCTAGGAATGTATTATTCCACACGACTCCAATACCTGCAACTAATGTATGTTCGGATCCTTCATCGGCATGGAAGGAACATCCGTCTACGTACACACATGGTAACGATTTGCAGTACTCCTCTTCATAAGATTTATATGGTGATTATGATTGTTCCTCCAGGAAATCATTTTCTGTCGACTCACCTTTACGTTCCGTATTGGTACAGTCATGGAGTTCTGCTAATCCCTGAGCAACTGGGTTTTTATTATTTTGTTTGTACCTGATCTCCAATGGCCATCCCATTAAGGACATTAACCAGGCGGTTATCCTGCTGTTTGACAAGTTTCCATCTCTTATAAGATCACTCTGCAAGTATTGCAGCGGCTGGTGTGCGGTCTCCACAATGATCCTTTCGCCTTGGATAAAACTCCTAAAATATTGCAAAGCCCACACAGTTGACAATAATGCTTTCTCACAGCTATTGAATTTTACCTCTACTGGTGACAAGGACTTGCTGGCATAGGCGATGATCTTGTTTCGGTTTTCCTGTTTTTGGAAAAGAACTGCACTTATGCTTTTATCAGTGAAACCTGTTTCCACAAAGAAAGGTTTTCCCCCTTCTGGATAAGCAAGGCATGGAGCCTGGATAAGTTTGGCCTTGAGCTCAGTTACAGCTTGCTCATGAAGCTCACTCCATTCCCATTTTACTCCTTTCTTTAGCAACTGTAAAAGAGGTTTTGTAATTTCGGCATAATTATCTATGAACTTACGTGAGTAGTTCATCATACCCAGGAATGATCTCAACTCCTTGAGATTTGTAGGAGATTTTGTCTTGGTCACTGCTTCCACCTTCTTTTTCTGTGGGTTAATTCCATCCACAGTGACTTCATGACCTAGGAAATTAACCTTGGTCCGGCACCATTGAGCCTTCTGCAAAGAAAGTTTTACACCTGCTTTCCTCAGCTGGGTTAGTACATGCCTCAACTCCTGAATATGTTCCTCAAAAGTTGTACTTTTGATCAGGATGTCATCAGCATAGGATAAGGTACCTTGTTCAGCGGCATCAGGCATTGCCTTATGCATGAACACTGCAAACTCATGGCCCGCATTTATGTACCCGAAGGGCAATCGGGTCCACGCATACTGTTGTTTGCCAAATGTAAAGGCCAGTTTGTACTGATCCCTTTCATCCACCTTAATCGTCCAATATCCTTGTGCACAGTCAAGGGCAGTGAAGATTTTGGATCCTTGTATTTGTGCCAAACATTGGTCAATATATGGCACGGGCCATCCGGACATATAAACACGTTTGTTCAACTGTCTTAGGTTGAGCAGAGACGAAATTGACCGTTAGGTTTGAGGACTCCAAGTATCAGATGATTGAATGAACTGTGTACTGGACGGACGATACCCCTCTCCTCCAAGTTCTTGACGATTTCCGATGGAGACTCGTAAGCCGCCAGCGGAAGTCGGTATTGTTTGACAAAAACAGGGGGTGCATCGGTATCTGTTTGGATTCTTGTAACGTGTAGGTCTGTTTCCCCACAGTCATAAGAATCCTTGGCGAACATCTCCTGGAACTCTGCGAAGAGCTTCTTTAGCCGTTGACGCTTCGACTCGTCGGAGCATGCGTCAGCCATGGAGATTTGTTCTTCCACCCGCTCCTGAAATTCTGGGAAAATCTCAGGCTGACTTAACTAGTAAGCTTCTTCAAGCTCACTAGTTAAATCATTCTGGGTGTAGCGTACCTTATACTTTCCTTGCTGGTATGATTCATAATCTTTTTCATCGATCTCATGGTTGAAAACTAATGATGACTCTTCGATGTGGCATTTACCTTCTTCAGAGCTGAAAGTATAAACAGAATGGATGTTAAATAACCCCTCAGGGGTTGAGGAAAAATGTTGTTCTACTGTTTGTTCCTCTGTCAGGTATTCATCAGGAATTATTTTGAAATCCAAATGTGTAGTATTCCGAATCCATAGCTAAACCAATTACGGTGTCCTTTTGTAGGGATATGCTATGGGGAACCATGTTATGAATTACCATATGTAACGGATCCTGATGGATGTTTATCAGTGGAGTAGGTTTTACCTTTAGGCCGAGTTGCTGCATTCTGTTGGATAAACAGATCAACGCGTCTGCGTTCTTCAGCTTCTGTCCCTTCTTTACTTTAATGGGGAGAACAAATGGTTTGTATCCTTCAGGAATTTCAACTTTCTCAGCAACCATGATACTTATGGCATAGGGCATCTGTTGTCCCCATCGTAAGGCTTGTTCTTCATCCTGGAACCCCTCTGGGTTTCCCGGCAATCTGGACCATAAGGTGTTATTCACCATGTCAATATGTATGGCAAATCGGTGCAGAAGGTCATTACCTATATACATTTGATATCGTGGTTCATTTATCACGATGAAAACGTGCTCCGTAGTTTTACTTCCTATGGAGATAGATAAAACACATCTTGCAACAACATTATGACTCTGGAAATCTCCATCCAGATCATGAATCCATTGGTCCTGTGGAGAGGAACTTTTAATCATTTTAGGATTTGTGACCTGTTTTAAGAGTCCTAGGCTTATGTAACTCGCTTCGGATTTCAGATCCAACTTGGCATATTTCACCCGGGCTATATTGTTTACCTGTATGGGAATCAATAAATTGTCATTGACCTTTTCAATCCGTACCATCAATTGAATGTGCTTGGTCAGGTCCAAGACTTCTCGATTCCCCTTTTCAAGAGAAATGGTTAATATATCATCATCCAGAGTTACCTTTTTGATTTTGTCCCTCTGGATGGTAATGGTGTGAGCATCTTCCTCGGGCTTACCATTCTTCAGGATTGTGACCTCTGGTATTTGATTGTTCCTGAAATGCACTTCAATAGAGTTAGGTTTCTCTTCAATCACATGACAACTGCGTTGTGCTTGTGTGTTGCAAGAGTATTCATAGGCAATGGGTGCCTTCACCTGAGTCTATATTGCTTCATTAATGAAATCAACTATGGGACTCAATCTTTTTAATAAATCGATTCCTATGATCATCCGATCATATGGAAGATCCACAATCAATGTGGGATGTCTAATTGTCTTCTTGCCAATCTTAAATGTCAACCAGGATGTTCCTTTTACCTGTAAGGCATTTCCACCTACACTTATCAAAGAGCCATCAAATGACCTTAATCGTGGCTTCTTTGATGTTAAATGTGAAACTTGTTTGAAATAGGTGTAATATAAAATGGTGGCTTGTGATCCAGTATCTATTAATCCTTTGATTGGTCCAATAAGTTCATTTTGTAGATGTATATCCACAAAGTATCGGCCATCCACCTGCAACAAATCACAGAGAAAGTTAGGATGTTTACCCATCTGCTGTCTGAGAGGTTGACCTCTCTGCAGCTCCGTGACCTCTGCATTCCTGAGTCTCCAAGGACAAGCTGGAGAAGCAGCGTTAGCCCCCCCCCTTTGGGACAAGCTGTGTGACATCACAAATCACAGCTGGCTCATGGCTAGATGCTGGAACGATGTGATTATACACTGGAACGGACATCTGGTCAACTGAATTGACATCATTAGACTGCAAGACAAATGCCATATTAGACATTTCCCCCCTGGCCCTAATTTCAGGGTCAGGGGTACTGCAAGGAAATATAGAATTAGGTATCACATCAGATTCTACCACAATCAACTTAATATCCTTACAGTGGCCTGGGTTCTGACCCGGCCCAATCTGCTTTATGATGTTAAATTGCTGGTACCGGCAGTTGCCCCTAAAAAAGGATTAGACAGTTTTTCTGGGGATAACTGGGACAACTTACTTACCATATTGCTCAGCTGGGCCACTTGCTCTACCAGCTGATCAAACCGGTTTGGTTTGGGCACATTTTGGCTTTGCTGGGCACCCTGGTTATTGGTAGGTGACCTACTCCTGGGTGAATTTGAGGTTTCCTGCCTATCTTCCCTCTGTTGTCTGGGCCTATTATCCCAATGCCTATAACCCTGGTAACCTCTATTGTTATAAGGCCTATATCCCTGGGGACCGCTATTGTAATAGGGATGGTAGTTAGACTTCCCATTACCTGAATTATTCCCCTCTAATCCATTATTATTTTGGGGTTTGGCCTGTTTGGGTGGTCCTACCTGTTGTTGCTGGGTTTGTTGAGAAGGTCCTGTAGACTGAGGGAACCTTCGTGGCTGGCTTTCAAATCCCAAGCTAGGGTTTACCTTAGCTTCAGCTACCTTTTGCTCTAGGGAATTTTTAAACCTTCTCTCACCTGTTGCATGGCACTCACTGATATTATACAGCGTGGTGGCAGCCGATACCAACCTATCCAAGAGAGCATCAATAGCCAGATCTCTGGCTAAGTTAAGTTTGATCTGGGTTGGCATAGCATCATAGAATAACTGCTTGAATTCTTCAGATTCCCAATTTGGGGATCTATATGCCAACCCATAGGCATTTTTGAAGACAGAGAGGAATTCACGGGGACTCTGATTGGGTCTACACGTAAGACTATATATGTCCCGTTTTTCAGCAGTAGTGGTTCGGTATGGTCCGAATTCCAATTTAAACTCATGCAAAACACTTGGCCAATCTTGTATTCCTCTCTCCTTAAAGGATGTAAAGTAATGACGATATTTATAATCAAATGACCATGGAAGGAATCTGATCCTGTCAGCATCAGAGTATAACTTTAAAGAATCCATAGTGGATTCATACAGTTCTAAGTGATTGGCTATCTGATAAGAACCTTTCTTGGAAAATTTGGATACTGTAGTATTTAAAAACTTAATTATGCTGTAGGAGCTCTGATCCTTTTCTGAATATTGGGAATTATTCTTCCTAGAAACCACCTCAGCATATGTTGGTCGCCTGTGATTCTGTGGCAAGGAATAAGTCACACGCTTCCCCACATCACCGTCAGACTCACATGCACTTTCACAACTTTCATGAAACTTATATCGCACAGGTGATTTAACCCTAACCCTAACATGTCTATCTAGGGGAATATGAGGAGAGACACTTCTAGGGGCTTCCGTGATATCGGCACCTAGTAAGGTGGTTACAGTTTGGAATGCCCGACTCAATTGGGTTAATGCCTCTTGTTTAATCATGCCAACACTTTCAGGTTGCTGAGTGTTTTGGATGGGGTCTGCTTTAAAAGCATGTGATGACATGTCTGGATATTGGGGAGTAAGAAATGGAGGGTCAGGAGATCTCACAGTGTTAGGTGGATCCCTTTCAGCCTTGACTATATTATGGGCTGATCCATCTGTCTGTTTAATTTTGGAATGCTGGAGATATAAATCCTCTAAATCACTTTTTGCCTTTTGGTATGCATCAAGGCTGAGACTAAGGTTGTTCTCTAAGTCTTTGATCTTCGCTTCTGCGGATTTTAGTTCTGATTCCATCTTGGATACATATATTTTTGTACCCATTATAGACTCATACCTAACTTTAGAAAGAGTACTGACTGCCAACAATGCATACAAAACAGGTGGCAATGCACATAAGAGGTGTTGGTCCCTCTTGGTATTATCATTTGCCAAATCCATATATGTCAGGTATCTATCAACCATGCCACCTAACTTCCATACATCACAACGTTCTTCAAAGGCTCTTGCCTGCATCTCATTAGTCCATTCATCTACATTTTTATCTAACTTCAAACTGGAATAAACATAATTGATAACCTTCGAGATTATCTTTCCTGGGTCAGATGGACTATCTGCTAAAGCTTGACCATTACCCGGGTCGGTGCCTGTTACACTCATGATAATCAATAATCAATAACAACAACAATTTGACTTGCCAATAAAGTTTAAGGAATATTTTCACTAATTGCACAAATTGGTTATAGAAATATCTCAATCATCTCAGCAGTGCCTCCAAAATATGTCGGGTATTTATTTCATATAAGATATGAAATCATAAAAATTATGATTTCATATTTTTATGAAATATGAAAAATGAAAAATTTAATTGGCGGACATATAAACGCCAGTTCTTTTATTGATGAGATCTAAAGTTAATTTGTGCAGCTAATGAAACAGGGTGCAATTAATTATACAAAATATAATTTATTATAAAAACAAGCAGTAAAAATAGCATACAAATGATTCCAAAGATGATATCAAAATTGACCACACGATGGTGCTCCACCGTTTACGCCGTGCTCACTTAATTTACTGCACCAAGTATAATACAGTACTACTTTTTCCTTTTTCAAATTATTACCGATTTAGTGTATTGGTTATCAAAATATTATAATGCAACAACAACAAAAAAAAACAATATAAATTAATCTGTGGAAAATCCCTTATGCTCAATCAAAGAATATGGCAGTAAGAGACACCTTATAAATACGCCCGTTGGCCTAACTACGGATAATAAAATCCGATCAGAGATTCCACTCTTATAGCAATATTATAAGAATTCTAATGATGTGCACGTTCATTAAAATTTCCCATAAAATTATTGTTTTAAACTATTGACCCACTAATACTGGGGTCTCAACTATATGCCAATTGGAGCGATTTATAATTGCTGCAAATAAAATAGATTATACATTACCCCTTGCTTTGGGATAAAGAGCTTTTAGAAGGGACCCAGCTTTATTATGACACTTAACCTTTGGCCTCTCCCAACTTAAAGGGAACCTGTCACCGGGATTTTGTGTATAGAGCTGAGGACATGGGTTGCTAGATGGCCGATAGCACATCCGCAATACCCAGTCCCCATAGCTCTGTGTGCTTTTATTGTTTAAAAATAACGATTTGATAGATATGCAAATTAACCTGAGTTGAGTCCTGTACGTGAGATGAGTCAGGGACAGGACTCATCTCTGGTTAATTTGCATATGTATCAAATCAGTTTTTTTTACACAATAAAAGCACACAGAGCTATGAGGACTGGGTATTGCGGATGTGCTAGCTGCCATCTAGCAACCCATGTCCTCAGCTCTATACACAAAATCCCGGTGACAGGTTCCCTTTAAATCAATTAGGAGGGATTATTCTGTGACACTTTAGAATCACTTTCCCAGACATCATGGATCCATCTTGACAGTTAACAGACCATCCTTTTTATGGTCAGATAAGAGGACCATAATCTTTTAACTTTTGCCCTGGTTTGTATACACCTAACTGTCTCAGCTATTGAGTAATGATGTTTGAAATATCATCAGCTCCTCTGAATCAGATTTAGGAAAATACAACTTACGCCCTCTATATCCCCTAGAATATATCCCCTCAGTGAGATACACATAATATAAAGATATATTAACAATGTTTGGTTATAATACATCAATATTGCATAATATATATGAATCATTAACAAGTCCAAACGCTAAATAAATGCACACAGGAATATATATATATATATATATATATATGTAAAAAGATTAGGACTGCACTCCAAATTGATGGTGAAAGCAAAAAAGTTTTATTCACCCATGTGGCAAATCTTGCGACGTTTTGGCTCACACGAGCCTTCCTCAAAGTAGGAAGGCTTGTGTGAGCCGAAACGTCGCAAGATTTGCCACATGGGTGAATAAAACTTTTTTGCTTTCACCATCAATTTGGAGTGCAGTCCTAATCTTTTTACTTATATTATTGAGGATTGCCGTTTCCCCACGTTGGACCTTGCACCCACGTCCCGGCTGGTGCTCCCGTTGGACTTTACTTTTCTATATATATATATGAATAGATATCTATTCCACACCAGATGTGTTTTATGGATGTCTCTTATCAGAGACGTCTGTTCCTCAGACAGATATGTTTAGAGAAACCAGTGTTTTAAGCAATAACCTCTCTTGACCCCGGTAGTTGAGACAGTTTA
The DNA here is from genome assembly GCF_014858855.1 of Bufo gargarizans. NCBI lineage: Eukaryota > Metazoa > Chordata > Amphibia > Anura > Bufonidae > Bufo > Bufo gargarizans. The sequence goes on along the minus strand of NC_058081.1, from coordinate 620,650,086 downwards.
TGTGAGACCCATTACATTCTCTAAGATACCACATCTGTTGGCAATAACTTTTAAACAATATACATTGTATGCCAGTGACTATCATGACCTCCTTTTCCTTATTCCAACAGAGAGTTTGGCCTCTTAAAGGTAATGTGAATCCACATTTTGGTTCTAATATTGTCAGACCTTAATGTGCAGATATAAATATGCCCGACAGATATAACCCTGCTCTACCTAGTAGACAGGTTCATAAATTTCACTATTTTTTCTGTTACATTCTTGGGTGACATTTTACCATTTTTGCCGTGAATAAACCCCTGCTCTGCATAAGTGACAGGGACCGAAATTTTTTTAAATCATCTGTTCCATTGGTGGGTGACATTAACCCATTTCTGGTGATGAAAACCCCCTGCTCTGCTTAGGTGACAGGGACTTAAATTTGTAAAATTTGTCCTTAATTTTCATTTCGTGAGTTCCTTTCATTCAATCCTTCTGCTTTAATAACTTGCCACACATTTCAGCTCGATCACATTGCAGCCATTGACCTCCCTTGGATGTGGTATCCCTTTCTCATGCTCCCTCTCTGGCGTGGAGCCCTGATTCGCCGATAACCGTGATCAACGTGGTAGGGTCAGAATAGAACATTGAAAGTGGATAGAGAAGATATCCAAATGGATCGTGGACGGGGACGTGCGATCAGGCAGAAGTTTTCTAGAGTGAACAAAGCTGCAGCTGTCTAACGTTTCCAAATCCAAAATACCCCAGTGACATTCCCTATACTTTTGTATTTATCATTCCAATAACAGGGCATCTTAAGAGTCCTGTATTTGTTTTTTATCGTCACTACCTCCCCGAGTCGGGAGTGGGTAATTGCCGCGCGCCCCCTCCTTTCTTTCAATTCTTCTGCTTTAATAATTTGTCTCACATTTTTGCTCGATCACCATTAAATTTCATCCATTGATCTCCCTTGGATGTGGTCTCTCTTTCTCACGCTCCCTCTCCGTCGTGGAACCCATATTCGCCGCTAAACATTATCAACATGGTAGGCGCAGAAAAGAAAAGATCATCGAAAGTTGATAGAGCAGGGGACATGCGACATGGTGGGGCAGTATGTTTGCACACGCCTACACAAACTGACTGATGGGTCTGCCCCCTGCAACTTCTGGGTCTCCAAATTAGGCACATGGCTTGAGCTTGCCCTTTACGCCTTGGAGGTGCTGGCCTGCCCTGCAGCCAGTGTATTGTCTGAACGTGTGTTTAGCATGACTAGAGGAGGTTATCACAGGTTATATTTCCCAATGTTTTGGGGTATAACCGAATAAAAAAAAAATACATTTTAAACCAAAAAGCAGTGTAGGCTAACTCCTACCCTTCCACCGCCGCTTCCACCTACACCGCCACATCCACTGCCTCCTCAACCTCCTACTCCATATGGACCTTGTCCTCCTAGATCAAGATTATTAGTTTTTATTTGTATGTATTTTATGTTATTTAAAGTCATTTCCCTATCCACATTTGTTTGCAGAGCACTTGCCATGCTCTTAACCACATTTTGATGCAATTTGCAGCCCTCTAGCCCTTTCCATAACATTTTTACAGCCATTTTAGTGCTCAAAAGTTGACTTCAATGAGGTTCGGTTTCTGGGTCAAGTTCGGGTCCGGAACTCGAACTTTTTTGTGAAGTTTGGCCGAATCCATATATCCAGGTGTCCTCTCAACTCTAATTATAATTCTATTATAATAATATTATTCTGTGCATAAGAACTTGTAATAAAGATGAATGTATAACATTGAATTGTGATTGAACCTTTCTTGAGAGTATCATTATTACTTACCTGCTCCTTATAGGCTCGTTCACACGAACGTGTGCTGCCCGTTGCCGTATTGCTGAATGCATTTGCAGATCTGCAATACCGTTCCGTGTGCATTCCGCATCACAGTTAAAGTCAAAAGGGTTTTCCTCGATTTTTATATTGATGACCTATCCTCAGGATCAGCTGGTTGAAGAGAAGGCCGTGCTTTGTGCGAGAGCAGCTTTCCCTATTCCCTTCATGGTTTACCTGTTCGCCGTTGACACTGCAGCTGTTAGCAGGTTTAATTACAAGCCATCATCATTTACTTCTATGGGACGGCTTGTTCTCATACACTTGAATAGGAAGGAGCTGTCCCATTGAAGTGAATGGGACAGCTTGTAATGAAAAAAACCCTTTTACTTAGACAAAAATATTAGCAATTCTATCCATGAAATTTTCCGTCTCTTTAATCTTCATGTATGTTGTCTTTATTATAGCTCTATTTTGGGCAGAGTAGTAATAGTCCCTCCTTAGAGGTGGATGGAGACTGTACGCTACTTAGGGCTGTTTCACACGAGCGGATGTCGTGCGAGTCATCCGCAGCTTGAATGACAGCTAAGCCACGCTCTGGACAGCAGAGACATGGAGCATTAACATGATTGATAATGCCCCGTGCCTCTCTGATCTTTTTACTTCAAAACCACATTGACAACTTTATTCTCACAGTGATTTTGTAGTAAAAAGATTACAGAGAGGCACGAAGCATTATCAATCATGTTAATGCTCCGGGTCTCTGCTGTCCAGAGAGCGGCTTGGCTGTCATTCATGCTGCAGATGACACGCACGGCATCCGCTCGTGTGAAACAGCCCTTAGGCTTCTACCCCCCCTTTCATCAGGAGGCACATAGAGTAGAGATGAAAGAATTTCTGGAACTACGTTTTGGGTCTGAATCAATTCTACACGAATCAAAGTTGCTCTTTTTTGCTATTTCCACCTCCTATGATATATATATATATATACATACAGTAACATAGTAACATAGTACATAAGGCCGAAAAAAGACATTTGTCCATCCAGTTCGGCCTGTTATCCCGCAAGTTGATCCAGAGGAAGGCAAAAAAAAAAAAAAAAACCCTGTGAGGTAGAAGCCAATTTTCTCCACTTTAGGGGAACATAAACTTCCTTCCCGACTCCAATCAGGCAATCAGAATAACTCCCTGGATCAACTACCCCTCTCTAGTAGCTATAGCCTGTAATATTATTAAGCTCCAGAAATACGTCCACGCCCCTCTTAAATTGTACTCACCATCACCACCTCCTCAGGCAGAGAGTTCCATATTCTCACTGCTCTTACCGTAAAGAATCCTTTTCTATGTTTGTGTACAAACCTTCTTTCCTCCAGACGCAGAGGATGTCCCCTCGTCACAGTCACAGTCCTGGGAATAAATAGCTGATGGGATAGATATCTGTACTGACCCCTGATATATTTATACATATTAATTAGATCTCCCCTCAGTCGTCTTTTTTCTAAAGTGAATAACCCTAATTTTGATAATCTTTCAGGGTACTGTAGTTGCCCCATTCCAGGTATTACTTTAGATGCCCTGCTCTGGACCTTCTCCAGCTCTGCTATGTCTGCCTTGTTTACAGGAGCCCAGAACTGTACACAGTACTCCATGTGTGGTCTGACTAGCGATTTGTAAAGTGGTAGGACTATGTTCTTATCAAGGGAATCTATGCCCCTTCTGATGCAACCCATTATCTTGTTGGCCTTGGCAGCAGCTGCCTGACACTGGTTTTTGCAGCTTAGTTTGCTGTTTATTAAAATTCCTAGATCCTTTTCCATGTCAGTGTTACCGAGTGTTTTACCATTTAGTATGTACGGGTGACTTGCATTTTTCCTTCCCATGTGCATAACTTTACATTTATCAGTGTTAAACCCCATCTGCCACTTATCTGCCCAAGCCTCCAATCTATCCAGATCCCTCTGTAGTAGTATACTGTCCTCATCAGTGTAAATTACTTTACACAGTTTAGTGTCATCTGCGAAAATTGATACTTTACTATGCAAGCCTTCTACAAGATCATTAATAAATATATTGAAGAGAATAGGGCGCAATACTGACCCCTGAGGTACCCCACTAGTGACAGTGACCCAATCTGAGTGTGTACCGTTAATAACCACCCTCTGTTTTCTATCACTGAGCCAGTTACTTTCCCACATACAGATGTTTTCTCCCAGTCCGAGCATTCTCATTTTATATACTAACCTTTTATGTGGTACAGTGTCAAATGCTTTGGAGAAGTCCAGATATACGACATCCATTGATTCGCCGCTGTCAAGTCTAGAACTTACCTCCTCATAGAAACTGATTAAATTAGTCTGACATGACCGATCCCTCACGAGGCCATGCTGATATGGCGTTATTTGCGTATTTCTGTTGAGATGCTCTAACATAGCATCTCTCAGAAAACCTTCAAACAGTTTACCCACAACAGATGTTAAACTCACCGGCCTATAGTTTCCAGGCTCTGTTTTTGGCCCCTTTTTGAATATTGGCACCACATATGCCATGCGCCAATCCTGTGGGACATTCCCTGTCAGTATAGAGTCTGCAAATATCAGAAATAAGGGTCTGGCTATGACATTACTTAATTCCTTTAGGATCCGGGGGTGTATGTCATCCGGTCCTTGCGATTTGTCTATTTTAATCTTTTTGAGTCGCTGATGTACTTCTTCCTGGGTCAGACAGGACACTTTTAATGTGGAATTTATTTTTGCATTCTGCATGTCATCTGACAATTTATTTTCCTCAGTGAATACATTGGAGAAAAAAATATTTAACAGCTTTGCTTTCTCCTCATCGCTCTCTGCGACTTCCCCCTCATTACTCTTTAACCCCTTAGTGACCACCCATACGTGTTTTTACGGCGGTCACTAAGGGGCCTTAGGCTGGGCTGCCGCGTTTTTACGGCGGCCCGGTCTAAGCGCTGCACGGCTCCCCCGTGCAGCGGGGAGCCCGGACCCAGCTCTCACATGAGAGCCGGCACCCTGCTCTAACAGCCCCGACCGGCAGGAGTGCCGATCCGGGCAGTTTAACCCTTTACATGCCGGGCGCAATGGCGCCCGCTGCATGTAAAGTGGTGACAGAGGGAGCGGACTCCCTCTGTCTCCCATCAGCACCCCGAAAATAAGATCGCGGGGTGCTGATGTGTTCGGAAGCTTACCTCACTTCCGATCAGGGCCCCGAGCCTGTCTTCAGTTATTTCCAGCAGGCCGTGCCTCTCTGGCGCCACCTGCTGGTCAAGGTTTGAATAGCATCGCTATTCAAATGCTATTGAAATGCTATTGAAATGTAATGCCTTATAGAGATAATGCATTACATTTTAAAAGCAATCAAAATACTGTATATTATAGTCCCTTTGTGGGACTTTTAAGTAGTAAAAAAATAAATAAATAAATACACATTTATTAAATAAAAAAAATTCCATAAAATAAAAAAATATGCTTTTTTTTTCATTGAAAATACGCTTTTCAATGAAAAAAATTGCAAAAAGAAAATATCCCCCATATGTTTGGTATTGCCGCGTCCGTAACGACCCGGACTACATAAATATTACATAAATTATCCCCTATGGTGAACGCCGTAAAAAATAAAAATAAAAAAAATAAAGAATTTCTAATTTATTCTTAGTTTCCACCGAAAAAAACGTAATAACACGCGATCAAAAAGCGCCATTTACTCCAAAATGATACCAATGAAAAATACAAGTTGTCCCTCAAAAATCAAGCCCTCACACAACTCCATAGAAAAAGAAAAAAAAAAGTTATGGGTCTTGTGAAGTGGCAATGCAAAATCATTTTTTTGGTTAATAAAAGGGGTTTTATTGGAAAAAAAAGTAGTAAAACGTAAAAAAAATTATAAGTATTTAGTATCACTGTAATCGTACTGACCCAGAGAATAAAGATATTATGTTATTTGTACCGAAAAATGAACGCCGTAAAATTTATAATGTAAAAACGCAGTGGCAGTATTGCTATTTTCCCCCATCTCCCTCCCAGAAAGAGTTAATAAAAGTTAATCAGAAAGTTATGTGTACCCAAAAATGGTTCCATTAAAAACTACAACTTGTCCCGTAAAAAACAAGCCCTCATAAAGCTATATAGACGAAAAAATAAAAAAGTTATAGCTCTTGGAACGCGACGATGAAAAAAGGAAGAAAAACGCTTGGTCATAAAGGCCCAAACAGGCTTGGTCACTAAGGGGTTAAAGGGCCGACACCTTCAGATTTATACTTTTTAACATTTATATAATTGAAGAACATTTTAGGGTTAGTCTTACTCTCTTTGGCAATTAATCTCTCGGTCTCTAGTTTGGCCGCTTTTATTTGTTTTTTACATGTTCTATTTTTTTCCTTATAGTTTTTCAGTGCTTCGTGCTCCCCTCCTGTTTCAGTGAATGATATGCTTTCTTTTTGTCATTTATTGCTTTCTTTACAGTTCTATTTATCCACATTGGTTTCTTTTTGTTCCTTAACCTTTTATTACCATACGGTATGTACCTCTCACAATGAGATTTTAGGATGTTTTTAAAGATATCCCATTTTGTGGCTATATTTTTATTTTTGAGGACTTTGTCCCAGTTAGTTTGGCCTATGGCCTCTCTTAGTTGGCTAAATTTAGCTTTTTTGAAGTTTGGTATTTTTGTTCCTCCCTGTAGAAACGCTCTTTTGAATGATAATTGGAAGGTTATTACTTTGTGGTCACTATTTCCCAGGTGTCCCCCAACCTGCACATCTGTTGTTCTGTCCGGCCTATTGGTTAATACTAAGTCCAGTATGGCCGTCCCTCTAGTCGGGTCCTGAACCAGTTGGGAGAGGTAATTGTCTTTGGTTATTGCCAAGAACCTGTTTCCTTTATGAGATATACAAGTTTCAGTTTCCCAGTCTATATCTGGGTAGTTGAAGTCCCCCATAATAACCACCTCATTATGATTTGCCGCCTCGTCTATCTCGTTTAGTAGTAGATTTTCTGTGGACTCTGGTATATTAGGTGGTTTATAGTAAACTCCTATTAGTAATTTATTGTTGTTTTTAGCTCCATGTATCTCTACCCACACTGACTCCACATGTTCATGTCCCTCACTTATATCTTCGCGGAGTGTGGGCTTTAGACCGGACTTTACATACAGGCAGACCCCTCCCCCTCTCCGGTTTTGACGATCCTTTCTAAACAGACTGTAACCTTGTACATTAACCGCCCAGTCATAGCTATCATCCAGCCATGTCTCAGTTATTCCCACTATGTCATAGTTCTCCTCACACATCACTAATTCCAGTTCACCAGTTTTATTAGTCAGACTTCTGGCATTAGTATACATACATTTGAGACCAAAAGTTTGGACACACCTTCTCATTCAAAGAGTTTTCTTTATTTTTATGACTATGAAAATTGTAGGTTCACACTGAAGGCATCAAAACTATGAATTAACACATGTGGAATTATATACATAACAAAAAAGTGTGAAACAACTGAAAATATGTCATATTCTAGGTTCTTCAAAGTAGCCACCTTTTGCTTTGATTACTGCTTTGCACACTCTTGGCATTCTCTTGATGAGCTTCAAGAGGTAATCACCTGAAATGGTTTTCACTTCACAGGTGTGCCCTGTCAGGTTTAATAAGTGGTATTTCTTGCCTTATAAATGGGGTTGGGACCATCAGTTGCGTTGTGGAGAAGTCAGGTGGATACACAGCTGATAGTCCTACTGAATAGACTGTTAGAATTTGTATTATGGCAAGAAAAAAGCAGCTAAGTAAAGAAAAACGAGTGGCCATCATTACTTTAAGAAATGAAGGTCAGTCAGTCCGAAAATATGGGAAAACTTTGAAAGTGTCCCCAAGTGCAGTGACAAAAACCATCAAGCGCTACAAAGAAACTGGCTCACATGCGGACCGCCCCAGGAAAGGAAGACCAAGAGTCACCTCTGCTGCAGAGGATAAGTTCATCCGAGTCACCAGCCTCAGAAATCGCAGGTTAACAGCAGCTCAGATTAGAGACCAGGTCAATGCCACACAAAGTTCTAGCAGCAGAGACATCTCTAGAACAACTGTTAAGAGGAGACTGTGTGAATCAGGCCTTCATGGTAAATATCTGCTAGGAAACCACTGCTAAGGACAGGCAACAAGCAGAAGAGACTTGTTTTGGCTAAACAACACAAGGAATGGACATTAGACCAGTGGAAATCTGTGCTTTGGTCTGATGAGTCCAAATTTGAGATCTTTGGTTCCAACCACCGTGTCTTTGTGCGACGCAGAAAAGGTGAACGGATGGACTCTACATGCCTGGTTCCCACCGTGAAGCATGGAGGAGGAGGTGTGATGGTGTGGGGGTGCTTTGCTGGTGACACTGTTGGGGATTTATTCAAAATTGAAGGCATACTGAACCAGCATAGCTACCACAGCATCTTGCAGCGGCATGCTATTCCATCCGGTTTGCATTTAGTTGGACCATCATTTATTTTTTAACAGGACAATGACCCCAAACACACCTCCAGGTTGTGTAAGGGCTATTTGACCACGAAGGAGCGTGATGGGGTGCTGGCCTCCACAGTCACCGGACCTGAACCCAATCGAGATGGTTTGGGTGAGCTGGACCGCAGAGGGAAGGCAAAAGGGCCAACAAGTGCTAAGCATCTCTGGGAACTCCTTCAAGACTGTTGGAAGACCATTTCAGGTGACTACCTCTTGAAGCTCATCAAGAGAATGCCAAGAGTGTGCAAAGCAGTAATCAAAGCAAAAGGTGGCTACTTTGAAGAACCTAGAATATGACATATTTTCAGTTGTTTCACACTATTTTGTTATGTATATAATTCCACATGTGTTAGTTTATAGTCATGAAAATAAAGAAAACTCTTTGAATGAGAAGGTGTGTCCAAACTTTTGGTCTGTACTGTATATAGCTCCATAGCTATAACAGCATGGTTGACAGTGTTATGCTTTATATTAGACATTTTCCCAAAAATTTACCCTTATCAGGGGAAGATGCTGTTTAACCAGACAGTGGGAAAAAAGAGGCTTGTTGGGATCAAACATCCAAAAATTATTCCTCAATGGGGCAGATCCCTGTCCTTATTTATACACCCACAGCCACACACCTGTTAATATCAGAAGAAAGAATGGCTGTCACAAACTTCCTTGTTCGAGCTTGTTGGGACGCTGATAAGCCACAATCCCTGGTGATGTGACAGCATCCTTAGCAACAGAATGATTTTTCTCCTCAAAGCTGGAGGAGTCTAGCAGTGGCATTATTGCTATTCCCGTGTGCTAGTGAGCTGACGAAGTGGAATTCGATCCGAATTTCAGTAAAAGTTTGATTCGCAACGAATGCGAATTTCCTCGCACTTCGTGCTAACGAATCGCATTTTTCCTAAAATGGCTGCTACACATGTAAGGACATGGAGAAAGGAAGTATGGGAAGGCGGTATTACCCAGACTGATAAGCATGATGCAGCCAATCAGCAACCAGCCAGCCCAGTGACGTCACAGCCCTATAAAAACGGCAGTCATCTTAGATTCAGAAATTCTCCAGTGTACTGAATGCAGGGACAGACGTAAGAAGGGACAGCAACAGGAAAAACCTCATTGTGATAAAAAAAAACTGAAAAAATGATTTATAAGTTCAGGGAAAGGTTTGGGAGGAAGTATATCACTGCATTTTAGTGCAGGGAGAGACATCAGAAGGCGTTAGGGACAGTGCTAGAAAAGCGATTTACAAGTGCTGGGAATGATTATTTGGGGATCCAAATAGCCATTATACAGCTCTTTCATTCCAACAATTTGTTCTTGTTATTGAGGTGCAAGTGCTATGTTGAAAAGCCTTTAGTAGCCTATTTTATTCCAAAAGAAAAATATATACGCACTTCACTGTTGCAGTTATTCATGGTGAAAGCATTCAGTGGCCTATTTCAGTACAAAAAAGAAAAATATCTACACATTTCACTGTTGCAGTTTTTTGCGGTAAAAGCATTTAGTGGCCTATTTCAGTACAAAAAGAAAAATATATTTTCAGTTCACTCCTGCAGCTTTATGTGGTGAAAGCGTTTAGTGGTGTATTTCAGTACAAAAGGAAAAAATATATACGCATTTCACTTAGGCAGTTTTATGTGGTGAAAGAGTTTGGTGGCCTATTTCAGTACAGAAAGAAAAATATATAAGCATTTCACTGTTGTAGTTATTTGTGGTGAAAGCATTTAGTGGCCTATTTCTATAGAAAAAGAACAAAATATACGCACTTCACTCTTGCAGTTATTTATGGTAAAAGCATTTGGTTGCCTATTTCAGCACAGTAAGAAAAATATACACGCATTTCACTTCTGCAGTTATATGTGGTAAAAGCGTTTAGTGGCCTATTTCAATACAATAAGAAAAATATATACGCATTTCACTTCTGCAGTTATATGTGGTGAAAACATTTAGTGGCCTATTTCAGTACAGAAAGAAAAATATTTACGCATTTAACCTCCTCACGACCGCCGTACGCAGGATTGCGTCTTCGCGGCGGTCGTGCTGCTCTGGGTGGACGCGCCGGTGCGTCCTCTCGCGAGACGCGAGATTTCCGGGTATGCCGGCCCGCGCATGCGCATCGCGGGCCGGCAAAATTCAAAGAAGAAGTTCGTCATCCACCTGCCGGCCACGATCATTGGCTGGCAGGTTGATTTTCAAAAAATCCAATCAGCAGCCATTTAACCCCACATATTAGTAAATATGATGGGGTTATATGGCTGCTGTGCTCCTCTGCTCCTTCTTTTGGTCGGTTGGTTCCAGGAGAGGAGCACATCATCACTGTGAGTACCCACTACAGTACACTTAGCCCCCAGATCACCTCCCAGCACCCAATTAACCCTTTGATCACCCCTTCTTGCCCCTGTCAATCACTAGTGAAAAGGAAAAAAAGTGATCAGTGCAAACTGTCACTTTTTTTTTTTTCACTGGTATTGACCGTTAGGTTTTAGGTATAGTTTAGGTCCCTTGGTTAGGTAGTTAGCGATCAGTTAGCGCCCAGCCCACCGCACCGCAGTCCGTTATTCGCTGATTAGCGTATCGCTAATCAGCATTTGTACTTTTATAGTATCTGAAAGTGATCAAAACTGATCACGGTCAGATCTATAATAGTACTAGTGTCACTTTAGTTCGCCCTCCACCCAAAACGCAGTGTTTGCCCGATCAGGCCTGATCGGTCGCCCACACGTGCGTTCGCCCACGCCCGCCCCACCGCAGTGACAAAAAAATTATTTTTTTTGATCACTGCACATTCACTTTACACGCACTGCGGCGATAAAAAAAATCAGTTTTGATATTTTTTATCAACCGCAGCGGCCTCCGGTACTTCGCTAGCCTCCCCTTTGTAAGACAGGCTTGCTTTTTTTTTCTTGGGTAGTCTCAGGGAATACCCCTAAATTTAGTTGCCCACATGTCTAACAGGGGGTATTCTTCTGAAGAGGCCTACAGGCTTCTGACCCAGTCGGATGAGGAGTGGGAACCCTCATCTGATGAATCCAGCGGGTCAGAATACGAACCTGTAGAAAGCAGTGGCTCTCTGACCCAAAGTTCGGACGAGGAGGTTGAGGTCCCTGATAGCAGCAGGCGTACCCGGCCCCGTGTCGCTAGACCGCAGGTTGCGCAGGATCCGCTTCAAGAGCAGCAGAGTGGGGCTGGTGCTGTCGGATTACGTGGTGAGGCATACACCAGCAGCCCAGCCCTTCCTGGACCTAGTACCAGCACTGCCGTACAACCTGGTGAAGTAGCGAGCACCAGAAGGGCAGTTGAAGCTGGTACGGTGGCACGTGCAGTAGTGACCCCGTCGCAGCCACCGCAAAGACGTGCCCGTAGAGCCCCTAGAATCCCAGAGGTGCTGGCAAACCCTGATTGGCAGTCCCCAACTTCCGCCGCACCCGTAGTTTTCCCTTTCACTGCCCAGTCTGGAGTTCGGGTTGAGACAGCTCAGATCGGTTCGGCCCTGGGATTTTTTGAGCTGTTCTTGACTGCGGAGCTTTTAGACTTAGTTGTGGCCGAAACAAACAGATATGCCACACAATTTATAACCGCTAACCCGGGAAGCTCTTATGCCCAGTCTTTCCGGTGGAAACCAGTCCAAGTTTCCGAAATTAAAACTTTTCTGGGCCTCCTCCTCAACATGGGCCTGACAAAAAAGCATGAATTGCGGTCATATTGGTCCACGAACCCAATTCATCACATGCCCATGTTCTCTGCTGCTATGTCCAGGACACGATTTGAGACCATCCTGCGTTTCCTGCACTTTAGTGATAACAGCACCTCCCGTCCCAGAGGCCACCCTGCTTTTGACCGGCTCCACAAAATTCGGCCCCTCATAGACCATTTCAACCTGAAATTTGCAGATATTTATACCCCAGAGCAAAACATCTGCATAGACGAGTCCCTAATACATTTTACCGGGCGCCTTGGCTTCAAACAATACATCCCAAGCAAGCGCGCCCGGTATGGGGTCAAATTGTATAAGCTCTGTGAAAGGGCCACAGGCTATACCCACAAATTTCGGGTCTATGAGGGAAAAGATCAGACCCTGGAGCCGGTCGGTTGCCCTGACTACCTGGGGAGCAGTGGGAAGACAGTTTGGGACTTGGTGTCACCCTTATTCGGCAAGGGGTACCATCTTTATGTGGACAATTTTTACACAAGTGTGGCCCTCTTTAGGCATTTGTTTCTAGAACGGATTGGCGCCTGTGGTACCGCGCGAACTAGTCGCGCGGGCTTCCCCCAACGGCTCGTTACCACCCGTCTTGCAAGGGGGCAGAGGGCCGCACTGTGTAACGAAGAACTGCTCGCGGTGAAATGGAGAGACAAGCGTGACGTTTACATGCTCTCCTCCATTCACGCAGACACGACAATCCAAATTGAGCGAGCAACCCGTGTCATTGAAAAGCCCCTCTCAGTCCACGACTATAACCTCCACATGGGAGGGGTCGACTTCAATGACCAGATGTTGGCTCCGTATTTAGTTTCCCGACGCACCAGACGCTGGTATAAGAAGGTGTCTGTATATTTAATTCAATTGGCTCTGTACAATAGTTTTGTTCTCTACAGTAAGGCTGGGAGAACTGGATCCTTCCTCAAATTTCAGGAAGAGATCATCGCGAACCTCCTGTATCCAGGAGGTTCCGTGGCCCCATCCACCAGTGTAGTTAGCCGTCTACACGAGCGACACTTCCCCAGTGTCGTTCCTGGTACCTCAAACCGACCGCCACCCCGAAAAAAATGTCGTGTCTGTAGCAGGAGTGGAATAAGGCGTGACACCCGCTATTTCTGTCCTGACTGTCCGGACCACCCTGCCCTATGCTTTGGAGAGTGTTTCCGGAAGTACCACTCACAGGTACACTATTAGCATAGGGATCATCTCACCAGGATAGGCACACAGGGCTATTAGGGCCCATTCACTCACAGCTGCTGCAAACGTCTCCTTTCACATGGGACAAAGTGCATAACGCACTTCGCCACATCTTTGGGCGATTTGCGCTTTGCACATTGACCCATGGGGAAGGAGAGGTTTGTTCTATAAAGGTAAAAAAAAAAAAAAAAAAACACCAGTAAGCAAACACGTTAATGTTTAGTTCAAAAAGTTAAAGTTACATGTTCTGTTCCAAAGTTAATAAAATTATTGCGTTGTGGCCTGGTTTTTTCTTTTTTTCTTTTTTTTGTCTTTTTACCTTCCAGGTAGACCAACCGATCTACTAGCTGCAGCACCGATGTGCATTCTGACAGAAGCATTGCGCTGCTGTCAGATTACACGCAAGTCGGTGTATGCGGCGCTGCAAGACGGGATTTTCTCCTCTGCAGTGACAGATACGTTTGCCGAGGCATACGAGCTGAGGAGGAGGCGGCGTTCCTATGCTTTGGCAAACACTTTGTATATATATAAAAAAAAATAAAAAAATCCCGGCAATGATTTATTCATCCACATCGATTGATGCGAATGGAGAAATCTGGTTTGCCAGGGCATACGAGCTAAGTGGGTATGGATGTAGGGCGGAGCTCCTATGTCCTGGCAGACGCCTTTCCCCTCCATTTTTTTTTTTTTGGCAGAGATTTTTTCATCCACATTGATCAATGCGAATGAAGAAATCTGTGCCGTTCATTTTTTTCTTTCAGCCCAGAGGCTGAACGGAAAAAAAAATCTCATTACCTGTATGCTCAATATAAGGAGAATAGCAGAAACTCCTAATGCTGGCCATACATGTAATGATTGCGGAGACCCTCAAATGCCAGGGCAGTACAAACACCCCACAACTGACCCCATTTTGGAAAGAAGACACCCCAAGGTATTTGCTGAGGGGCATATTGAGTCCATGAAAGATTTAAATTTTTGTCCTAAGTTAGCGGAAAGTGAGACTTTGTGAGAAAAAACAAAAAAAAATCAATTTCCGCTAACTTATGCGAAAAAAAATTTTTCTATGAACTTGCCAGGCCCCTCATTGGATACCTTGGGGTGTCTTATTTCCAAAGTGGGGTCACATGTGGGGTATTTATACTGCCCTGGCTTTTTAGGGGCCCTAAAGCGTGAGAAGAAGTCTGGGATCCAAATGTCTAAAAATGCCCTCCTAAAAGGAATGTGGGCACCTTTGCGCATCTAGGCTGCAAAAAAGTGTCACACATCTGGTATCGCCGTACTCAGGAGAAGTTGGGGAATGTGTTTTGGGGTGTCATTTTACATATACCCATGCTGGGTGAGATAAATATCTTGGTCAAATGCCAACTTTGTGTAAAAAAATGGGAAAAGTTGTCTTTTGCCAAGATATTTCTCTCACCTAGCATGGGTATATGTAAAATGACACCCCAAAACACATTCCCCAACTTCTCCTGAGTACGGCGATACCAGATGTGTGACACTTTTTTGATGCCAAGGTGGGCAAAGGGGCACATATTCCAAAGTGCACCTTTCGGATCTCACCGGTTATTTTTTCCAGATTTTGATTGCAAAGTACTTCTCACACATATGGGCCCCTAAATTGCCAGGGCAGTATAACTACGCCACAAGTGACCCCATTTTGGAAAGAAGACACCCCAAGGTATTCCGTGAGGGGCATGGCGAGTTCCTAGAATCTTTTATTTTTTGTCGCAAGTTAGTGGAATATGAGACTTTGTAAGGAAAAAAGAGAAGAAAAAAAAATCATCATGTTCCGCTAACTTGTGACAAAAATAAATAAATTCTAGGAACTCGCCATGCCCCTCACGGAATACCTTGGGGTGTCTTCTTTCCAAAATGGGGTCACTTGTGGCGTAGTTATACTGCCCTGGCAATTTAGGGGCCCAAATGTGTGAGAAGTACCTTGCAATCAAAATGTGTAAAAAATGGCCTGCGAAACCCGAAAGGTGCACTTTGGAATATGTGCCCCTTTGCCCACCTTGGCAGCAAAAAAGTGTGACACATCTGGTATCGCCGTACTCAGGAGAAGTTGGGGAATGTGTTTTGGGGTGTCATTTTACATATACCCATGCTGGGTGAGATAAATATCTTGGTCAAATGCCAACTTTGTATAAAAAAATGGGAAAAGTTGTCTTTTGCCAAGATATTTCTCTCACCCAGCATGGGTATATGTAAAATGACACCCCAAAACACATTCCCCAACTTCTCCTGAGTACGGCGATACCAGATGTGTGACACTTTTTTGATGCCAAGGTGGGCAAAGGGGCACATATTCCAAAGTGCACCTTTCGGATTTCACCGGTCATTTTTTACACATTTTGATTGCAAAGTTCTTCTCACACATTAGGGCCCCTAAATTGCCAGGGCAGTATAACTACTCCACAAGTGACCCCATTTTGGAAAGAAGACACCCCAAGGTATTCTGTGAGGGGCATGGTGAGTTCCTAGAATTTTTTATTTTTTGTCACAAGTTAGCGGAATATGAGACTTTGTAAGAAAAAAAAAAAAAATCATCATCATTTTCCGCTAACTTGTGACAAAAAAGTTCTATGAACTCCCTATGCCCATCAGCGAATACCTTAGGGTGTCTACTTTCCGAAATGGGGTCATTTGTGGGGTGTTTGTACTGTCTGGGCATTGTAGAACCTCAGGAATCATGACAGGTGCTCAGAAAATCAGAGCTGTTTCGAAAAGCGGAAATTCACATTTTTGTACCATAGTTTGTAAACGCTAAACGCTTTTACCCAAACCATTTTTTTTTTTGCCCAAACATTTTTTTTTAATCAAAGACATGTAGAACAATAAATCTGGCGAAAAATTTATATATGGATGTAGTTTTTTTTGCAAAATTTTACAGCTGAAAGTGAAAAATGTCATTTTTTTGCAAAAAAATCGTTACATTTTGATTAATAACAAAAAAATTAAAAATGTCAGCAGCAATAAAATACCACCAAATGAAAGCTCCATTAGTGAGAAGAAAAGGAGGTAAAATTCATTTGGGTGGTAAGTTGCATGGCCGAGCGATAAACGGTGAAAGGAGTGTAGTGCCGAAGTGTAAAAAGTGCTCTGGTCATGAAGGGGGGTTTCACCTAGCGGGGCTGAAGTGGTTAACTTCTGCACTTATATGTGGTGAAAGCATTTAGTGACCTCTTTCAGTAAAGAAAGAAAAATATATACCCATTTCACTGTTGCAGTTATTTGCGGTAAAAGCGTTTAGTGGCCTATTTCAGTAAAAAAAAGAAAAATATATTTTCAGTTCACTCCTGCAGCTTTATGTGGTGAAAGCGTTTAGTGGTGTATTTCAGTACAAAAGGAAAAAATATATACACACGTCACTGTTGCAGTTATTTGTGGTGAAAGCGTTTAGTGGCCTATTTCAGTACAAAAAGAAAAATATATACGCATTTCACTTCTGCAGTTTTACGTGGTGAAAGAGTTTAGTGGCCTATTTCAGTACAGAAAGAAAAATATATAAGCATTTCACTGTTGTAGTTATTTGTGGTGAAAGCGATTAGTGGCCTATTTCTATAGAAAAAGAACAATATATACGCACTTCACTCTTGCAGTTATTTATGGTAAAAGCATTTGGTTGCCTATTTCAGCACAGTAAGAAAAATATACACGCATTTCACTTCTACAGTTATATGTGGTAAAAGCGTTTAGTGGCCTATTTCAATACAATAAGAAAAATATATACGCATTTCACTTCTGCAGTTATATGTGGTGAAAACATTTAGTGGCCTATTTCAGTACAGAAAGAAAAATATTTACGCATTTAACTTCTGCAGTTATATGTGGTGAAAGCATTTAGTGACCTCTTTCAGTAAAGAAAGAAAAATATATACCCATTTTACTGTTGCAGTTATTTGCGGTAAAAGCATTTAGTGGCCTATTTCAGTACAAAAAGATAAATATGTTCTCGGTCCTGCAGCTTTATGCGGTGAAAGCGGTTAGTGGCGTATTTCAGTACAAAAAGAAAAATATATACGCATTTCACTATTGTCGTTACTAGTGATGTCACAAACTATTCGCCGGCGAACAGTTCCCGACGTACATAGCTTGTTTACGTTCGCCGTGGTGGGTGAACATATGCGATGTTCGGTCCACCCCCTATACATCATCATTGAGTAAACTTTGACCCTGTACCTCACAGTCAGCAGACACATTCCAGCCAATCAGCAGCAGACCCTCCCACCTCCTGGACAGCATCCATTTTAGATTCATTTGGAAGCTGCATTCACAGTGAAAGGAGGGACAGTACTGCTGCTGCTGATTCAATAGGGAAAGCGTTAGCTAGGGCATTGTTCTGTGTCCACAGACTCATCTGCTGTAAGGACAGCGTTCTGACAGCACCCCAAAAAGCCCTTTTCAGGGCTGGTACATCAGTGTGCTTTTTTTTTAAGGCAGGCTCAGTCACAGAAAGCACGTGCACACCATTCAGACAGAAAATACCTTGCAGATAAAAAAAATTCTATTTAATATTTTTCTGTGACATAATCACATTTGCAAGCCTGTGTGTGTCAGGCCCACACAGACTGTATTGTGGCCACTGGCTAGACCTCCACTCATACCGTTACAGGGTGTCATTCACTCAAATACCTTGCAGATAAAAAAAATTATATTTAAAATTTTTCTGTGATATAATCACATTTGCAAGCCGTGTGTGTCAGGCCCACACAGACTGCATTGTGGCCACTGGCTAGGCCTCCACTCATACCGTTACAGGGTGTCATTCACTCAAATACCTTGCAAATAAAAAAATTATATTTAAAAAATTTCTGTGATATAATCACATTTGCAAGCCCGTGTGTGTCAGGCCCACACAGACTGTATTGTGGCCACTGGCTAGTGGCTAGGCCTCCACTCATACCGTTACAGGGTGTCATTCATTCAAATACCTTGCAGATAAAAAAAATCTATTTAAAATGTTTCTGTGATATAATCACATTTGCAAGCCCGTGTGTGTTAGGCCCACACAGACTGTATTGTGGCCACTGGCTAGTGGCTAGGCCTCCACTCATACCGTTACAGGGTGTCATTCACTCAAATACCTTGCAGATAAAAAAAAAATCTATTTAAAATGCTTCTGTGATATAATCACATTTGCAAGCCCGTGTGTGTCAGGCCCACACAGGCTGTATTGTGGCCACTGGCTAGGCCTCCACTCATACTGTTACAGGGTGTCATTCACTCAAATACCTTGCAAATAAAAAAAAAATTATATTTAAAAAATTTCTGTGATATAATCACATTTGCAAGCCCGTGTGTGTCAGGCCCACACAGACTGTATTGTGGCCACTGGCTAATGGCTAGGCCTCTACTCATACCGTTACAGGGTGTCATTCACTCAAATACATTGCAGATAAAAAAATGCAATTTAAAAATTTTCTGCGATATAATCACATTTGCAAGCCCATGTGTCAGGCCCACACAGACTGAATTGTGGCCACTGGCTAGTGGCTAGGCCTCCACTCATACCATTACAGGGTATCATTCACTCAAATACCTTGCAGATAAAAAAAATCTATTTACATTTTTTCTGTGATATAATCACATTTGCAAGCCCGTGTGTGTCAGGCCCACACAGACTGTATTGTGGCCACCGGCTAGGCCTCCAGTCATACTGTTACAGGGTGTCATTCACTCAAATACCTTGCAGATAAAAAAATTCTATTTAAAAATTTTCTGTGATATAATCACATTTGCAAGCCCGTGTGTGTCAGGCCCACACAGACTGTATTGTGGCCACTGGATAGTGGCTAGGCCTCCACTCATACTGTTACAGGGTGTCATTCACTCAAATACCTTGCAGATAAAAAAATTATATTTAACATTTTTCTGTGATATAATGCCATTTGCAGGCCGGTGTGTGTCAGGCCCACACAGACTGTATTGTAGCAACTGGCTAGGCCTCCACTCATACCGTTACAGGGTGTCATTCACTCAAATACCTTGCAGATAAAAAAATCAATTTAAAATTTTTCTGTGATATAATCACATTTGCAAGCCCGTGTGTGTCAGGCCCACACAGACTGTATTGTGGCCACTGGCTAGTGGCTAGGCCTCCACTCATACCATTACAGGGTGTCATTCATTCAAATACCTTGCAGATAAAAAAAAATCTATTTAAAATTTTTCTGTGATATAATCACATTGCAAGCCCGTGTGTGTCAGGCCCACACAGACTGTATTGTGGCCACTGGCTAGGCCTCCACTCATACCGTTACAGGGTGTCATTCACTCAAATACCTTGCAAATAAAAAAATGATATTTAAAAATTTTCTGTGATATAATCACATTTGCAAGCCCATGTGTGTCAGGCCCACACAGACTGTATTGTGGCCACTGGCTAGTGGCTAGGCTTCCACTCATACCGTTACAGGGTGTCATTCACTCAAATACCTTGCAGATAAAAAAATGCAATTTAAAAATTTTCTGTGATATAATCACATTTGCAAGCCCATGTGTGTCAGGCCCACACAGACTGCATTGTGGCCACTGGCTAGTGGCTAGGCCTCCACTCATACCATTACAGGGTGTCATTCACTCAAATACCTTGCAGATAAAAAAAATCTATTTACATTTTTTCTGTGATATAATCACATTTGCAAGCCCGTGTGTGTCAGGCCCACACAGACTGTATTGTGGCCACTGGCTAGGCCTCCAGTCATACCGTTACAGGGTGTCATTCACTCAAATACCTTGCAGATAAAAAAATTATATTTAAAAATTTTCTGTGATATAATCACATTTGCAAGCCCGTGTGTGTCAGGCCCACACAGGCTGTATTGTGGCCACTGGATAGTGGCTAGGCCTCCACTCATACTGTTACAGGGTGTCATTCACTCAAATAACTTGCAGATAAAAAAATTATATTTAACATTTTTCTGTGATATAATCACATTTACAGGCCGGTGTGTGTCAGGGCCACACAGACTGTATTGTAGCAACTGACTAGGCCACCACTCATACCGTTACAGGGTGTCATTCACTCAAATACCTTGCAGATAAAAAAAATTATATTTAAAATTTTCTGTGATATAATCAGATTTGCAAGCCCGTGTGTGTCAGGCCCACACAGATTGTATTATGGCCACTGGCTAGTGGCTAGGCCTCCACTTATATCGTTACAGGGTGTCATTCACTCAAATACCTTGCAGATAAAAAAAATCTATTAAAAATTTGTCTGTGATATAATCACATTTGCAAGCCCTGTGTGTGTCAGGCCCTACACAGACTGTATTGTGGCCACTGGCTAGTGGCTAGGCCTCCACTCATACCGTTACAGGGTGTCATTCACTTCAAATACCTTGCAGATAAAAAAACTATATTTAAAAATTTTCTGTGATATTTTCACATTTGCAAGCCCTTGTGTGTGTCAGGCCCACACAGACTGTATTGTGGCCACTGGCTAGGCCTCCACTCATACCGTTACAGGGTGTCATTCACTCAAATACCTTGCAAATAAAAAAAAATATATTTAAAAATTTTCTGTGATATAATCACATTTGCAAGCCCGCGTCTGTCAGGCCCACACAGACTTTATTGTGGCTGCTGGCTAGTGGCTAGGCCTCCACTCATATCGTTACAGGGTGTCATTCACTCAAATACCTTGCAGATAAAAAAATTCTATTTAAAATTTTCTGTGATATAATCACATTTGCAAGCCCGTGTGTGTCAGGCCCACACAGACTGAATTGTGGCCACTGGCTAGTGGCTAGGCCTCCACTCATACCATTTACAGGGTGTCATTCACTCAAATACCTTGCAGATAAAAAAAATCTATTTAACATTTTTCTGTGATTTAATCACATTTGCAAGCCCGTGTGTGTCAGGCCCACACAGACTGTATTGTGGCCACTGGCTAGTGGCTAGGCCTCCACTCATACCGTTACAGGGTGTCATTCACTCAAATACCTTGCAGATAAAAAAATTATATTTAAAATTTTTCTGTGATATAATCACATTTGCAAGCCCGTGTGTGTCAGGCCCACACAGACTGTATTGTGGCCACTGGCTAGTGGCTAGGCCTCCACTCATACCGTTACAGGGTGTCATTCACTCAAATACCTTGCAGATAAAAAAAATTATATTTAACATTTTTCTGTGATATAATCACATTTGCAAGCCCGTGTGTGTCAGGCCCACACAGACTGTATTGTGGCCACTGGCTAGTGGCTAGGCCTCCACTCATACCGTTACAGGGTGTCATTCACTCAAATACCTTGCAGATAAAAAAATCTATTTAAATTTTTCTGTGATATAATCACATTTGCAAGCCCGTGTGTGTCAGGCCCACACAGACTGTATTGTGGCCACTGGCTAGTGGCTAGGCCTCCACTCATACCATTACAGGGTGTCATTCACTCAAATACCTTGCAGATAAAAAAAATCTATTTAAAATTTTTCTGTGATTTAATCACATTTGCAAGCCTGTGTGTTTCAGGCCCACACAGACTGTATTGTGGCCACTGGCTAGTGGCTAGGCCTCCACTCATACCATTACAGGGTGTCATTCACTCAAATACCTTGCAAATAAAAAAATGATATTTAAAATTTTCTGTGATATAATCACATTTGCAAGCCCATGTGTGTCAGGCCCACACAGACTGTATTGTGGCCACTGGCTAGTGGCTAGGCCTCCACTCATACCGTTACAGGGTGTCATTCACTCAAATACCTTGCAGATAAAAAAATTCAATTTAAAATTTTCTGTGATATAATCACATTTGCAAGCCCATGTGTGTCAGGCCCACACAGACTGTATTGTGGCCACTGGCTAGTGGCTAGGCCTCCACTCATACCATTACAGGGTGTCATTCACTCAAATACCTTGCAGATAAAAAAAATTCTATTTACATTTTTCTGTGATATAATCACATTTGCAAGCCCGTGTGTGTCAGGCCCACACAGACTGTATTGTGGCCACTGGCTAGGCCTCCACTCATACCGTTACAGGGTGTCATTCACTCAAATACCTTGCAGATAAAAAAATTATATTTAAAATTTTTCTGTGATATAATCACATTTGCAAGCCCGTGTGTGTCAGGCCCACACAGACTGTATTGTGGCCACTGGATAGTGGCTAGGCCTCCACTCATACTGTTACAGGGTGTCATTCACTCAAATACCTTGCAGATAAAAAAATTATATTTAACATTTTTCTGTGATATAATCACATTTACAGGCCGGTGTGTGTCAGGCCCACACAGACTGTATTGTAGCAACTGACTAGGCCACCACTCATACCGTTACAGGGTGTCATTCACTCAAATACCTTGCAGATAAAAAAAATTATATTTAAAATTTTCTGTGATATAATCAGATTTGCAAGCCCGTGTGTGTCAGGCCCACACAGATTGTATTATGGCCACTGGCTAGTGGCTAGGCCTCCACTTATATCGTTACAGGGTGTCATTCACTCAAATACCTTGCAGATAAAAAAAATCTATTAAAAATTTGTCTGTGATATCATCACATTTGCAAGCCTGTGTGTGTCAGGCCTACACAGACTGTATTGTGGCCACTGGCTAGTGGCTAGGCCTCCACTCATACCGTTACAGGGTGTCATTCATTCAAATACCTTGCAGATAAAAAAACAATTTTTAAAAATTTTCTGTGATATAATCACTTTGCAAGCCTGTGTGTGTGTGTCAGGCCCACACAGACTGTATTGTGGCCACTGGCTAGGCCTCCACTCATACTGTTACAGGGTGTCATTCACTCAAATACCTTGCAAATAAAAAAAAATTATATTTAAAAATTTTCTGTGATATAATCACATTTGCAAGCCCGTGTGTGTCAGGCCCACACAGACTGTATTGTGGCCACTGGCTAATGGCTAGGCCTCTACTCATACCGTTACAGGGTGTCATTCACTCAAATACATTGCAGATAAAAAAATGCAAATTTAAAAATTTTCTGCGATATAATCACATTTGCAAGCCCATGTGTCAGGCCCACACAGACTGAATTGTGGCCACTGGCTAGTGGCTAGGCCTCCACTCATACCATTACAGGGTATCATTCACTCAAATACCTTGCAGATAAAAAAAATCTATTTACATTTTTTCTGTGATATAATCACATTTGCAAGCCCGTGTGTGTCAGGCCCACACAGACTGTATTGTGGCCACCGGCTAGGCCTCCAGTCATACCGTTACAGGGTGTCATTCACTCAAATACCTTGCAGATAAAAAAAATTCTATTTAAAAATTTTCTGTGATATAATCACATTTGCAAGCCCGTGTGTGTCAGGCCCACACAGACTGTATTGTGGCCACTGGATAGTGGCTAGGCCTCCACTCATACTGTTACAGGGTGTCATTCACTCAAATACCTTGCAGATAAAAAAATTATATTTAACATTTTTCTGTGATATAATGCCATTTGCAGGCCGGTGTGTGTCAGGCCCACACAGACTGTATTGTAGCAACTGGCTAGGCCTCCACTCATACCGTTACAGGGTGTCATTCACTCAAATACCTTGCAGATAAAAAAATCAATTTAAAATTTGTCTGTAATATCATCACATTTGCAAGCCCGTGTGTGTCAGGCCTACACAGACTGTATTGTGGCCACTGGCTAGTGGCTAGGCCTCCACTCATACTGTTACAGGGTGTCATTCATTCAAATACCTTGCAGATAAAAAAACTATTTTTAAAATTTTTCTGTGATATAATCACTTTGCAAGCCCATGTGTGTGTGTCAGGCCCACACAGACTGTATTGTGGCCACTGGCTAGGCCTCCACTCATACCGTTACAGGGTGTCATTCACTCAAATACCTTGCAAATAAAAAAAATTATATTTAAAAAATTTCTGTGATATAATCACATTTGCAAGCCCATGTGTGTCAGGCCCACACAGACTGTATTGTGGCCACTGGCTAATGGCTAGGCCTCTACTCATACCGTTACAGGGTGTCATTCACTCAAATACATTGCAGATAAAAAAATGCAATTTAAAAATTTTCTGCGATATAATCACATTTGCAAGCCCATGTGTCAGGCCCACACAGACTGTATTGTTGCCACTGGATAGTGGCTAGGCCTCCACTTATACCATTACAGGGTGTCATTCACTCAAATACCTTGCAGATAAAAAAATTATATTTAACATTTTTCTGTGATATAATGACATTTGCAGGCCGGTGTGTGTCAGGCCCACACAGACTGTATTGTAGCAACTGGCTAGGCCTCCACTCATACCGTTACAGGGTGTCATTCACTCAAATACCTTGCAGATAAAAAAAACAATTTAAAATTTGTCTGTGATATCATCACATTTGCAAGCCCGTGTGTGTCAGGCCTACACAGACTGTATTGTGGCCACTGGCTAGTGGCTAGGCCTCCACTCATACCGTTACAGGGTGTCATACATTCAAATACCTTGCAGATAAAAAAAAAATATTTAAAATTTTTCTGTGATATAATCACATTTGTAAGCCCGTGTGTGTCAGGCCCACACAGACTGTATTGTGGCCACTGGCTAGGCCTCCACTCATACCGTTACAGGGTGTCATTCACTCAAATACCTTGCAGATAAAAAAAATGATATTTAAAATTTGTCTGTGATATAATCACATTTGCAGGCCCGTGTGTGTGTCAGGCCCACACAGACTGTATTGTGGCCACTGGCTAGGCCTCCACTCATACCGTTACAGGGTGTCATTTACTCAAATACCTTGCAAATAAAAAAAATTATATTTAAAATTTGTCTGTGATATAATCACATTTGCAAGCCCATGTGTGTCAGGCAAACACAGACTGTACTGTGCCCACTGCCCACCTCTTATATAGGTTGGCACAGTATCTTGAAAGCATAGTACCACTTCACATAAAAAAAAAAAATGACAGGCAGATGCAGGCCACCCCGCAGGTGCCGTCGTGGTCGTGATGCTGTGATTTCCACTGGCTCTGGAATAATGCCCAGTGTTCAGAGGCCACGTACCCTGAACCCAAAAAATTCTGAGAAAATAGTTGACTGGCTTACTTAGGACTTCAACAGCTTCCGCTAAGAACCTTGACGCACCATCCTCCTCCAGCTCAGCTTTGGTCACCTGCTCTCAAATTACCACTCTCTCGCCCGCCACCACAACCACTACCACCACAGCCACCACAGCCGCTTCACTTAATCCCTCAGAGGAGTTATTTACACATCAGTTGGATGAAATTAGTGATGCACAACCATTATTGCCAGGGGATGTAGATAACAGGGATATGTCTCAGTCAGGCAGCATTACACACATAGATGTACAGTGTGATGATGATGTTGTCGTCACCGCTGCTGCTTCCTTTGCTGAGGTGTCTGATACAAGTGAAGCAGTTGAGGATGACGATGTGTCCGTGGATGCCACGTGGGTGTCTGCTTAAAGAGAAGAAGAAGAGGGGGAACGTTCAGAAGGGGAGACAGAGAGAAGGAGGAGACGAGTTGGAAGCAGGGGGAGGTCGTCGCAAGGAGCTAATGGCACAGTCAGACAGCATGTATCGGCACCCGGGGTCAGCCAGACAGTAGGCCAATCAACGCATGCTGTTGCCACCACCAGAATGCTGTCATTGCACAGCTCAGAAGTGTGGCATTTTTCTTGTGTGTCTGCCTCTGACAACAGCGATGCCATTTGCAACCTTGGCCAAAAGAAACTGAGTCGTGGGAAATCCAACACCCACCTAGGTACAACTGCTTTGCGAAGGCACATGATCGCACATCACAAACGCCTATGGGATCAGCACATGATGACGAGTAGAAGCAGCACACAAGCTCAAAGCCACCATCTTCCTCCTGGTCCAGCATCTTCAGCCACGTCAACCACTGCTGTCCTCCTTGCCCCCTCTCAACCACCCGCCACTCCGCCTCTCACCTTCAGCAGTTCCATCTCATCTGCCCACAGTCAGGTGTCTGTAAAGGAAATGTTTGAGCGTAAGAAGCCAATGTCACAGAGTCACCCCCTTGCCCGGCGTCTGACAGCTGGCTTGACGGAACTCTTAGCCCGCCAGCTTTTACCATACCAGCTGGTGGAGTCTGAGGCCTTCAAAAAATTTGTCGCTATTGGGACACCACAGTGGAAGGTACCCGGACTAATTTTTTTTTCAAAAAAGGCAATCCCAAACCTCTACTCAGTGATTGAAAAGGAAGTCATGGCATCTCTGGCATACAGTGTTGGGGCAAGGGTCCATCTGACCACTGATACCTGGTCTGCAAAGCACGGTCAGGGCAGGTATATCACCTACACTGCGCATTGGGTCAACCTGCTGTCGGCTGCCAAGCATGGAATGCATGGATCTGCAGAGGAGTTGGTGACACCGCCTCGACTTGCAGGCAGGCCTACTGCCTTCTCCTCAACTCCTCCTACTCCATCCTCTTCCATAACCTCCTCGGCTGAGTCCTCTTCTGCTGTGGTGCACATCAACTGAATCCCCCCAGCTCCCATGGGGCTATTCCACATCCCGGATACGACAGTGTCACGCTGTCTTAGGGTTGACTTGCCTGAAAGCAGAGAGCCACACCAGAACAGCACTCTTGTCCGCCCTAAACGCACAGGTGGATCAGTGGCTTACCCAGCACCAACTGGAGATCGGCAAAGTGGTGTGTGACAATGGAAGCAATTTGTTGGCGGCATTGAATTTGGGCAAGTTGTCACATGTGCCGTGCATGGAACATGTGTTGAATCTCATCGTACAACGCTTTGTGTCTAAGTACCCAGGCTTACAGGACGTCCTCAAGCAGGCCAGGAAGGTGTGTGGCCATTTCAGGCGTTCCTACACGGCCATTGCGCACTTTTCAGACATTCAGCGCTGAAACATCATGCCAGTAAGGCGCTTGATTTGCAACAGCCCGACACGTTGGAATTCAACACTCCTAATGTTCGACCGCCTGCTCCAACAAGAAAAAGCCATCAACGAGTATTTGTATGACCGGGGTGCTAGGACAGCTTCTGCGGAGCTGGGAATTTTTTTGCCACGTTACTGGACGCTCATGCACAATGCCTGTAGGCTCATGCGTCCTTTTGAGGAGGTGACAAACCTAGTCAGTCGCACCGAAGGCACCATCAGCGACCTCATCCCATTTGTTTTCTTCCTGAAGCGTGCCCTGCGAAGCGTGCTGGATCAGGCTGTAGATGAGCGTGAAGAGGAAGAGTTGTGGTCACCATCACCACCAGAAACAGCCTTGTCATCATCGCTTGCCGGACCTGCGGCAACGCTGGAAGAGGAGTATGAGGAAGAGGAGTCAGAGGAGGAATGTGGCTTTGAGGAGGAGGAAGACCAACCACAGCAGGCATCCCAGGGTGCTTGTTGTTGTCACCTATCTGGGACCCGTGGTGTTCTACGTGGCTGGGGGGAAGAACAGACCGTCAATGACATCAGTGAGGACGAGGAACGGGAAATGAGTAGCTCGGCATCCAACCTTGTGCAAATGGGGTCTTTCATGCTGTCATGTCTGTTTAGGGACCCTGTATAAAAATTATGAAGGAGAACGACCTGTACTGGGTGGCCACGCTACTAGACCCCCGATATAAGCAGAAAGTGGCGGAAATGTTACCAAATTACCGGAAGTCAGAAAGGATGCAGCAGTTCAAAACCAAACAAAAAAATATGCTTTACACAGCTTATAAGGGGGATGTCACAGCACAATCTAACAGGGAAAGAGGTCAAAGTAATCCTCCTCCTACCACGACCACGGCGGCAAGGACAGGACGCTTTACAGACGTGTTGTTGATGGAGGACATGCAGAGCTTTTTCAGTCCTACACATCGTCACAGCCCTTCGGGATCCAGCCTTAGAGAACGACTCGACCGACAGGTAGCAGACTACCTTGCCTTAATTGCAGATATCGACACTCTGAGGAGCGATGAACCCCTTGACTACTGGGTGTGCAGGCTTGACCTGTGGCCTGAACTATCCCAGTTTGCGATAGAACTTCTGGCCTGCCCCGCTTCAAGTGTCCTGTCAGAAAGGACCTTCAGTGCAGCAGGAGGCATTGTCACTGACAAAAGAAGTCACCTCGGTCAAAAAAGGGTTGATTACCTCACCTTCATTAAGATGAATGAGGCATGGAGCCCGAAGGGACTGACAGTGAGGGATACGTTTGACAAACAAAAGGCCTGACATGCCTTGGCCTCAAAATGGTCCCCACGTTGCTGTATTTAATGTCTGCATACCGGATGACTTTCGTGAATTCTCTGCCACCAACTAGGGTTCAAGCCGCAATGTTTTAGTCACCTTCTGCCTGGAAATCATCAATTTTTCCGGCCGCTGTGTACATGTCTAATTTTTCTGGCCTCTAGTGCTGCACTGTGGCTGCAAAAACAAAACAAAAAAAAGTCACATACATGTGTCAATTCCCCTTCGTGATCGGTACCTTGTTGTGAAGGGGCTTGCGTATCACAATGAAGCGATCATCACCTCTATGAGTGTGTGTTGGCAATGTTGCCACACTCCAGAGGAGGCCGTTGCTTCATATGATTAGACTAAAAGTGATCGGCTGGATAATTTTTCATAGAAAAACAATTATTTTTCATTTTTTTTAAGTTGTATGGGTTTTTAATACATAAAATAAACTATTAAGAGACTTTATTAGGATTTTTTTATTAGAAATAATGCAGACAATTTAAAAAATTCCCATCAATTCCAATACAAAGCAAGTGCAGAGCTCAGAACAAAATTATTTCAGGATGTTGTTAATTCGACAATGATTAATCAATTCGACACACGTCCCCGGATAGGGGAAGTAACAGGGATTAAACTGAAGAGAATAGTACTAAAGAAAATACCACTCATATCGGGTGTGACAGTAAATTGCACGGTGCAGACGCAGTGACCGTGGCGTGGATTCAAACAAAGGGGAGGGAGCCAGCGTTTTTTTAACCATCTCCCTGTTCGAAAAATCAGGTCAATTCACCTTTCGGGGACCCTTGGTGTTGTACGTGGCTAGGTGGAGGAAGAAACCTTCAATGACTTCAACGGGACATGGCTAGCTTGGTATCCAAACTTGTGCAAATGGAAAGTTTGCGGTTGGGCAAATGGACTGTTTGTGGTTGTTTGCTGTGCATTAAAAGGGGAGTTTGGTCTGTCAATGTCTGTGAAGCAGGCGTAACCCTTACACTACCTCATCGATACAACATCATACCTGATCGTATACACACACTGGATGTTTTAAACCACGTTGTTAAAAAAAAATTGGATTGTTAGGTGATTTATTAAAATCCAACTCTGCGTCAACTATGCAATTTTCCATGGGAGTTTTGCCATGGATCCCCCTCCGGCATGCCACAGTCCAGCTGTTAGTCCCCTTGAAACAACTTTTCCATCACTACTGTGGCTAGAAAGAGTCCCTGTGAGTTTTAAAATTCGCCTGCCTATTAAAGTCAATGGCGGTTCGCCCGGTTCGCCCGTTCGCGAACATTTGCAGAAATTCGTATTTGCAGTTCGCGAACGGAAAATTTTATGTTCACGACATCTCTAGTCGTTACTTGTGGTGAAAGCATTTAGTGGCCTATTTCTATAGAAAGTGAAAAATATATACGCACTTCACTTCTGCAGTTATATGTGGTGAAAGCGTTTGGTGGCCTATTTTAGTACAGAAAGTAAAATATATACGCATTTCTCTGTTGTAGTTATTTGTGGTGAAAGCATTTAGTGGCCTATTTCAATCAAAAAAGAAAAATATATACGTTATTCACTGTTGCAGCTATTTATGGTAAAAGCGTTTGGTGGCCTATTTCAGCACAGAAAGAGAAATATATACGCATTTCACTTCTGCAGTTATATGTGGTGAAAGCGTTTAGTGGCCTATTTAAGTACAGAAAGAAAAATATATACGCATTTCACTGTTGCAGTTATTTGTGGTGAAAGCATTTAGTGGCCTATTTCAGTACAAAAAGAATAATATATATGCATTTCACTTCTGCAGTTATATGTGGTGAAAGTGTTTAGTGGCCTATTTCAGTACAAAAAGAAAAATATATACACACTTCACTGTTGCAGTTATTGGCCTATTTCAGTACAAAATGAAAAATATATACGGATTTCACTATTGCAGTTATATGTGGTGAAAGCGTTTAGTGGCCTATTTCAGTACAGAAGGAAAAATATATACGCACTTCACTGCTGCAATTATTTGTGGTGAAAGCATTTAGTGGCCTATTTCAGTACAAAAAATATATATATATTTTCGGTTCACTTCTATATTTATTTGTGGTGAAAGCATTCAGTGGCCCATTTCAGTACAGAACGAAAAATATATATGCACTTGACTGTTGCAGTTATTTGCAGTGAAAGCATTTAGTAGCCTAATCAGTACAAAAAGAAAAATATATATGCATTTCACTTCTGCTGTAATATATTTGTGGCAAAAGCGTTTAGTAAAAAAAATCAATAAAATAAAGTGGCCTAAATAGGAGGAAATGCTCAAAACCCCAAACACTGTAGCGTGTTTATAACCGGGGGAGCAATTCCTCCTCATGTGATCCGTTGCCAGTGAATGGTGCTAAGATATAACTCACAGCCAAGCTCCCACATAGCTCCATAGTGAGATCACTCATGCAGTGGGAGAAGGGATAAGGCTGCAAGCCCCACCTATAACAGACCATGTGACACAGGCTACCAGGTGCACGAGAATGTTACCAGCATTGCACAATGGCACCTTCTGGAATATATGTAGGAAACTATAAATCTCTACACTACATGTCAGGAATAAATGGCAAACCAGCAAACCCAAAATGGAGGTTGGTAATGTTGTCCTTGTCGAAGACTCAGTCAAGAAGAAATGACTGGCCTTTGGGACTGGTAACTAAGGTGTTCCCAAGTAAAGATGGGAAGATCAGAAAGGTGGAAGTTAAAGTCTGCAGGCAACATTACCCTAAAGTCTTCCTCAGACCCGTTACTTTCTCCAGAGTTGACTTAATGTGGTATCATTTAGATACCAGGTGGGGAGTGTCATGCCTTCAGCTGTTTGTTATTTTATGCACAGTTAGTATGCTTTATAATGTATAATTCTCTGTTCATTGTGTAACTGCACCATCTAGTGGCTGTTTACATACACTGCAGCTCTTCACACTAGTAGTTTGACCCACTTCAGCTTCCATAACTTGTAGGAAGAGAATTGAGAATTGACGTGCTTAATTAGGAAACTTGATACCTTTATTAATAAGTGGGTGTGAGCAAGAGTGATGGATACACTCAGATGCTCTGATAAAAAAATGTAAACAAAAAACCTCCTATTATAGATAGGTGGTACAAAAATCACTATAGTAACGGGGATAATAATGGGTGAGTCTGTGGGAAAATTCTCTCCCTAGACGACCCTACGGAACTATGTCCTGCAGCACAGGGATGTCCCCTAGTGGTGGAGACACCCTGCCCCCGTACCTAAGCCTAGATGTGGCCCTAGTGATGCCCTACTTAGCAAAGCTGGATCGGGAAATATTAATCCAGTGAAACAAAACAAAAAGAATAAGTCTAATGTAAATGATAAAAAGACACAACCCGACGCGTTTCGGCTGCATATAGCAGCTCATCAGGAGGTGATGACAGTGTAGTCAACGTAGGGAATAAAGTAAGCAAAAAAATAATTTTTATAAAAAATTGTTGTGCTTAGAAGAATGAGATGGTACTTAGCTCCTTGGCATACTTGATGGTGCTGTGTATACAGATATATATCTCTTGTCCGTGTGTATGATGACTTCGGACAGAGGGGGGCCCTGTAGAAAGCACAGCTGGTATGCTGGGAGGCTGGAGGGAGCCCTCCAGCCTCCCAGCATACCAGCTGTGCTTTCTACAGGGCCCCCCTCTGTCCGAAGTCATCATACACACGGACAAGAGATATATATCTGTATACACAGCACCATCAAGTATGCCAAGGAGCTAAGTACCATCTCATTCTTCTAAGCACAACAATTTTTTATAAAAATTATTTTTTTGCTTACTTTATTCCCTACGTTGACTACACTGTCATCACCTCCTGATGAGCTGCTATATGCAGCCGAAACGCGTCAGGGTTGTGTATTTTTATCATTTACATTAGACTTATTCTTTTTGTTTTGTTTCACTGGATTAATATTTCCCGATCCAGCTTTGCTAAGTAGGGCATCACTAGGGCCACATCTAGGCTTAGGTACGGGGGCAGGGTGTCTCCACCACTAGGGGACATCCCTGTGCTGCAGGACATAGTTCCGTAGGGTCGTCTAGGGAGAGAATTTTCCCACAGACTCACCCATTATTATCCCCGTTACTATAGTGATTTTTGTACCACCTATCTATAATAGGAGGTTTTTTGTTTACATTTTTTTATCAGAGCATCTGAGTGTATCCATCACTCTTGCTCACACCCACTTATTAATAAAGGTATCAAGTTTCCTAATTAAGCACGTCAATTCTCAATTCTCTTCTGACCTATTTCCTACGTGTAATCTATCAATAGATATCTCGTTAAGTGTCTTTAAATCCATAACTTGTAGCCTATGAACTCTAGTAACATCATTAGCCCTGCACATAGCAGTCATTCACAGCCACCATTACAGAGGTATCCACACAGTCTGGTAGTGTCCTGCTTAAGCTTACGGTAGCACCGCTAGTATGTTTCACATGGTTTGCATCTGTATGCATATTGTATTATGTGCATTGTCATATGTCAGACTACATTAGTAAGTGCATTATTTTTCTGTTCCTCAGTTTTACCTGATATATATCCTCGCAATAAAGACGAAGTTGGACGTTACTCCATTGTCAATTCATTGCAGAGAAAGGTTTAGCTGTCTGTCAAGCTATGTACCTTCACACATAAGGAGGACAGAACAGGCACATTCCATACATATAAAGAAAAATCACTAAAATAAAGTGGCTTAAATGGGAGAAAAAGCTCAAAAACCCCAAACACTGTAGCGTGTTTACAAGGCTAGTTTCACACTAGCGTTCGGCTGTCCGCTCGTGAGCTCCGTTTGAAGGGGCTCATGAGCAGACCCGAACGCTTCCGTCCAGCCCTGATGCAGTCTGAATGGATGCGGATCCGCTCAGACTGCATCAGTCTGGCGGCGTTCAGCCTCCGCTCCGCTCAGCAGGCGGACACCTGAACGCTGCTTGCAGCGTTTGGGTGTCCGCCTGGCCGTGCGGTGGCGTGCGGATCCGTCCAGACTTACAATGTAAGTCAATGGGGACGGATCCGTTTGAAGATGCCACACTATGGCTCAATCTTCAAGCGGATCCGTCCCCCATTGACTTTCAATGTAAAAGTCTGGACGGATCCGCTCAGGCTAATTTCACACTTAGCTTTTTTTTGCCAATATAATGCAGACGGATCCGTTCTGAACGGAGCCTCCGTCTGCATTATTATGATCGGATCCGTTCAGAACGGATCCGATCGAACGCTAGTGTGAAAGTAGCCTAACTGTGGGAGCAATTCCTCCGCATGTGATCCCCAGCAAAAAATGCATACAGTGGAGGATGTCGGCAGGGGACCACTGTTAAATATCGTCCAGCATTTCTTAATTTTGTAAGAAATGCTTCAGAAGGAGCCAACAAAATATGGAGAGTTCTTGATGAAAGATAAAAGTTAAAAGGATTTAATTTGCATAAAAAGAAAAGGTTACAAAGTTTAGGAAGAGAAAAATAAAGCACAGCAGATGAATCTCAAAAAGTAACAAGTAATAAAACAATTTAACATGAGTGGAAAAGTCATTCCCTTAAAGTAACGTGTATGTGTGAATGTGTGTGTAGAGAGCAAGAGGTGTCTTGTCAAAGAATGCTCTCCCTATGTCATGAGACCAAGCCTTTTTATAGGTTGTTTCTTCATAGAATTACATTGTATCGTAAATTTAACATTCTAACAAACATATATGGCTAACAAGTAAAACCCCTTACATCATGATTTTCTAAGTATTCCTTATTTGTAAAGCTATTAATAATATGCTGAGGAGGAGGATTCCTAACCTGTCCAAATACTATTGTCGTCTCAAGATCTGTCAAAATTGACACTTCACAAAAGTGCTGACCTTTCATGGTCCTTAAAATACCCTATTCTACTAAAAGGGTTAGTATGTTATTTTACAGCCACATGCACCAGAAAAGCATCCCACAAAAGTTGGAGTAGTGTGTGGATGAAAATATACAAATACATGAATCACTGCAAAAGGGGCACCACAATGATATGCAACTGACACTACTGGCTAATCCCTCAGGCTGGTGCTAAAAACTGAAACTTTAGCCAATGTATTTCAGTCCGGAACATAACTGAGCCCTTTTGCACCACCTTCAAAGTATCTCAGTGTGGCATGGGTCCTACCACTAGACTACCTATGGTGTGTGAACATGGTCTGAATAGTGCTAAGATATAACTCACAGCCAAGCTCCCTTATAACTCCATAGTGAGATCACTCATGCAGTAGGAGAAGGGATAAGGCTGCAAGCCTCACCTATAACAGGTCATGTGACACAGGCTAGCAGATGCACGAGAATGTTACCACCATTGCGCAATGGCACATTCCATACATATAAAGAAACCTCAGAACCCTGAAATCCCTGAGGTTAGGAGACAGGGACAAGACACAACCAGGTTCATCCAAGACACAGATAAACCAGAGTCCCCACAGGCCTAGCTGGAGGAAAAAGTGGACGACTGTATACAGCAACAGAGTCTGCAGGTAAGAACCTGTAGAAAGCAGTGGCAGTCTGACTCAAAGTTTAGACGAGAAGGTTGAGGTCCCTGATACCACCAGGCGTACCCGGCCCCGTGTTTTTTTAGGATTACTTCATGATGCTGAGCTGGCTTCTTTAGGGTCAGACAATTTTGCCCAACATTTATGTGGGTTTTTCTTGTGTATGTTAACCTGTGCATGCTAACATGTCATGAGCCAAGCTGAGAGACTAATGATGGGACATGGGCTCTTACTGATGGAGTCCTGAGAAACTGGCTATGTAAAGGACAGATCAAGATAAGCTCTGAAGTGAAGTGCTGCAGCTGTAATCAAGAGAGAGAGAGAAGCAGACCACGTGCTGAGACAAGCAAGTGATCGATTCAGGAGCCAGAGGACACGTGCCACCACGTTCCGGACAAAACAAGCATCCACCTTGTGGGAAAAGACTACATCACGGACCTCTACTCAGATAACTCTGTGAGTGGCACCGGTTCTAATCTGCGATAGGTTATAGAGTAATGGAATTTAGTCAGCGCTCTGTACAAGCGGACCCTGAGTAGCAGGGATAGATAGGAAATTATTAGTGAGAGTAGCTTGCAAGCTGTCAGTTTGCTGTTTAACTCATTCTGTTTTCTATACAAAGTTCCATTACCATTCTTGCTGATTTATGTACACCTGCTTATACCATTTCTGTCATTAACCCATTGTGCCTCTGGTGCGGTGGTACTATACTGTTAATCCGATTTTCCTGCAGTTACATTTTGTTCTTTAATAAAGCCGGTATATGCTTCAGCCTCCTTGTCTGCTGTACTGTATTTGAATCCTGCCTTGCGGTCTCTTCCTCCTCTGACAGCTACATTTATAACCGGGGAAGCAATTCCTCCACATGTGATCCGTTGCTAGAGGCAATCCCCAGCATAAAATGCATACAATGGAGGATGTCGGCAGCGAACCACATGCACCACAAAGGCATCCTACAAAAGATGCAGTAGTGTGTGGATGGAGAGACTCTCTAACAGCATTATCTAACTTGCGTATATATAGGCCATATGCCCACTGCTCTCCTGCAGAGGTTCAGTCCAGACAGCTGTGCATATTTTGTGACGCTTCAGTAAAAGCAATCGCTGCAGTCGCTTACCTTAAAACTATAGACATTAAAGGTCAAGTCCAAGTTGGCTATGCGAAGGGCAAGGCATAGCTGGCACCAAGTCCTGAGCTTACCATACCAAGACTGGAACTTTGTGCTGCTGTTCTGGCAGTAGAAGTAGCAGACCTTATCATGTCAGAAATAGATATAAAACTTGATAGTACAGTATTTCATACAGATAGCAAAGTAGTGTTGAGCTACATTTACAATGAGATTAGGAGATTTTATGTCTATGTTCATAACAAAGTTCAAGGAATCAGGAGGTCAACATGGCCTACCCAGTGGCACTATGTACCAATTGACCTCAACCCTGCAAGAGCTGTTCCTGCAGCCTACCTTAAATATATTACATGGCTCAACGGGCCACCATTACTCTACAAACCTGTACTTGACACTCTTGAGAAAGACACATTTGAACTACTAGAGCCAAATGTCGATGCAGAGATTCGACTCCTCGTGTTTCTGTATTCACTGCAAAAGTTTCTAACCGAAAGCTTGGATCCAAACAATTCAACAAGTTTTCTATGTGGAAATCACTGAGCAGAGCTATAGCTGGTTTGATTCACATAGGCAGATCCTTTAGAGCCACACATACAAGATCAAAACATTGCAAAGGTTGGCATTACGGTCATAAGGCCCATACAGTGGACAAGCTCACACAGGTCAGAGACGTTATCATTACAGTTGTGCGGACACCTGTATGTTCGGGTTCGACGAGTTCGGCCGAACTTGAAAAAAAAGTTTGGGATCGGGACCCGAACTTGACCCCGAACCCCATTGAAGTCAATGGGGACCCAAGCTTTTGGGCACCAAAATGGCTCTAAAATAGTCCTGGAAAGGGCTAGAGGGCTGCAAAATGCATCAAAATGTGCTTAAGAGCATGACAACTGTTCTGCAAACAAATGTGGATAGGGAAATGACTTAAAATAGCAAGAATACAGAAAAATTTTAAATAACAATCTGGATTTAGGAGTAGGAGGTTGAGGAGGCGGTGGATGGGTGGATGTGGCGGTGTAGGTTGATGTGGCGGTGTAGGTGGAAGTGGAGGTGAAGGAGGAATAGGTAGCCAACACTGATTTGTGTTATTTTTTATTTTTAAATTGGGGTATCTCGCAAAATATTGGTATATATAACAAAATAAAACAAAGAATAAGTGCACTTGAGTACAAGAATGAATGGTTGAGGCTGGTATAAATGTCTATTCTGCACAAGGTACGGAAAAGTCCTGTGGGATCCATGCCTGGTTAATTTTAATAAACGTAAGCTTGTCCACAGCAGGGGTTCATTCACGGCAAAAAGGGGTTCATGTCACCCAGCAATAGAACAGAGGATTTTGAGAGATTTAGGCCCCTGTCACCCAGGCACAGCAGGGGTTTGTATACGCCAAAAATGGTAAAATGTCACTCGACAATTGAAAATAATAATTTTTTCAATTTAAGGCACTAAAATTGGCACTTTTTTGCATTAAAATGACTCTAAAATAGTCCTTGAAAAGGCTAGAGGGATGTAAAATGCAGTAAAATGTGCTTAAGAGCATGGCAACTGCTCTGCAAACAAATGTGGATAGAGAAAAAACATAAAATAACTAAAAATTACAAATGATTAACCTGCAACTCAGAGAAGGAGGTGGATATGGAGTCGGAGGTTGAGGAGGCGGTGAATGTGGTATTGTAGGTGGTGGCAGCAATGGAGGAGGAGGAGGTAGCCAACAATGTTGCGCAGTGCACACCTGATTTTGTCCCCTACTTGGTTGTGAAGGGAAGGGATGGCTCGCCTTGAAAAGTAGTGGTGGCTGGGCACGACATACTGTGGGACAGCCACCGCCATAAGGCCTTTTTTTTTTATTGGGGTAGGTAGCCCCCAAAATATTGGGACAAATAAAAAAAAATTAAACAAAGAATAATTGCACTTGACTTGAGTACAAGAATGTAATTTTGATGGTGGTATAAATGTCTATTCTGCACAAGGTACAGACAAGTCTTGTGGGATCCAAGCCTGGTTCATTTTAATGAACGTGAGCTTGTCCACGTTGGCTGTGGACAGACGGCTGCGTTTTTCTTTGATGACGCCCCCTGCCGTGCTAAACACACGTTCAGATAATACACTGGCTGCAGGGCAGGCCAGCACCTCCAAGGCGTAAAGGGCAAGCTCAGGCCATGTGCCCAATTTGGAGACCCAGAAGTTGAAGGGGGCAGACCTGTCATTCAGTACGTGTAGGCGTGTGCACACATACTGCTCCACCATGTTGGTGAAATGCTGCCTCCTGCTAAGTCGTTCCATATCAGCTGGTGATGCTGGTTGTTGTAGCGTGCTGACAGAGCTTTTCCACATTTCGACCATGCTAACCCTGCCTTCTGAGGTGGTAGCGGTGCCCCAGCTGCGTTGGCGACCTCTTCCTCGTCCTCTGCCTTCGCATTGTGCTTCCACTGTGCCCCTGCTGTCAGGTTCGAATGCCACCAGCAGCGCGTCTACCAGTGTGCGCATGTACTCGCGCATCTTACGATGACTCTCCAGTGTAGGAATTAAGGACAGTACATTGTCCTTGTAACGGGGATCCAGCAGCGTGGCCACCCAGTAATCAGCACAAGTTAGAATGTCGGCAACTCAGCGGTCACTGCAGCATCTTCATCCTCCACATCCACATCCTCCAGAGCTGTGCCCTGGCTGGACAATTGTGTACCTTGGGTTTGTGGGTGCAGGAACCCACCCTTGGAGCCAATTGGGAATGACTGGCTGGAGATCCTACAAAATGATCTTCCTCCTCCTCCTCCTGTGCCACATCCTCTTCCATCATCGCCATAAGCGTTTTTTTTTCAAGGAGGCATAGAAGTGGGATAGTAACGCTGAGAACGGCACTGGCCATGTTGGTGGAGTACTCGAAACACAGGTCTCGTATGGAGGCCCAGTCATTGGTGGTGAAGTGGTGCTGTTCCGCCAAGCGACTCACCCGTGCATGCTGCAGATGAAAGTCCATTATCGTCTGCTGCTGCTCGCACAGTCTGGCCAGCATGTGCAAGGTGGAGTTCCACCTTGTGGGCACGTCGCATATGAGGCGGTGAGCGGGAAGGCCGAAGTCACGCTGCAGCGCTGACAGGCGAGCAGCAGCAGGGTGAGAACGCCTAAAGTGCGCACAGTTGGCCCGCACTTTATGCTGCAGATCTGAGATGTCGGGGTTATTTTTAAGGAATCTCTGCACCACCAAATTCAGCACATGCGCCAGGCAAGGGATGTGCGTCAAACCGG
The DNA here is from genome assembly GCF_014858855.1 of Bufo gargarizans. Lineage (NCBI taxonomy): Eukaryota > Metazoa > Chordata > Amphibia > Anura > Bufonidae > Bufo > Bufo gargarizans. Next base: position 620,610,835 of record NC_058081.1, on the reverse strand, counting down.
CTAGTCCCAGAGCTACTAGGAGATTTTGCTCATTATCGCACACCAACAGGCCGGGCTTGAGGCTGACTGGCACAAACCACTCATCGGTCTGTTGTTCAAGGCCCGTCCACAGCTCCTGCGCGGTGTGGGGTTTGTCCCCAAAACAGATAAGTTTTAAAACTGCCTGCTGTCGTTTACCCCAGGCTGTGCTGAAGTTGGTGGTGAAGGTGTTATGCTGAGCGGATGAGAAGCTGGTAGAGGATGAGGAAGCAGAGTAGGTGGAGGAAGCAACAGGAGGCAAACTGAACTGCCCTGCAATCCTCGGGGGTGGAAGGACATGCGCCAAACTGCTATCCGCCTCAGGCCCAGCCGCCACTGCATTTACCCAGTGTGCTGTTATGGAGATATAACGGCCCTGACCGTGCTTACTGGTCCACGTATCCTTAGTCAGGTGCACCTTGCCACAGGTGGTGTTGCGCAGTGCACACCTGATTTTGTCTCCTACTTGGTCGTGAAGGGAAGGGATGGCTCGCCTTGAAAAGTAGTGGTGGCTGGGCACGACGTACTGTGGAACAGCCACTGCCATAAGACCTTTAAAACTATCCGTCTCCACCAGACGGAATGACAGCATTTCAAAGGCAAGTAATTTAGAAATGCTGGCATTCAGGGCTAGGGATCGCGGGTGGGTAGTGGTGGTACTTCCTCTTCCTCTCCAGGGTTTGGCATATGGAGAGCTGAACGCTTCCGTGGGACATTGTCGAGATGCTTGGTGACCCAGGTGTTGGTGTTGCTGGCAGATTCTCTGTTTGCGGGGTGCCAGGTGGCACTGTCACTCCAGAGGTGGTTGAAGAGGCCGCGACTGCAGCAGAAGAGGAAGCAGGAGGAGCCAGAGACCTTTCTTGGTTTTTGAGGTGTCTACTCCACTGCAGCTCGTGCTTTGCACTAAAATGCCTGGTCATGAAGGTTGTGCTCAGGTTGAGAACGTTTATACCTTGTTTCATGCTCTGATTGCACAGCGTGCAAACCATTGTGTCTTGTCGTCAGCACATTGTTTAAAGAACTGCCACGCCAGGGAACTCCTTGGAGCTGGCTTTGGTGTGCTCGGTCCCTTGCTGTGGTGGGCAGTAGGAGGCGTACTGTCTAGAGGACGGCCGCTCCGCTTTTGCACCCTGCTCCATCTTCTGCTGTGCTGGTGGCTCTGTGCGACAACCGCCTTTTCCTCCGAACTACATAGGTCACTCGCATGACTTTGATTCCATGTGGGGTCGAGGACCTCATCGTCCTCCACATCATTTTCCACCCAGTCTTCACCCCTGACTTCCTTGTCCGTCTGCACACTTTTGAAAGCCCCAGCAGTTGGCACCTGTGTTTTGTCATCATCCGAGACGTGCTCCGATGGTCCTCCCATGTACTCATCTTGAAAAATAAATGGTTGGGCATCGGTGCACTGAATCTCTTCCACTTCTGGGGCAGGGCTAGGTGGATGGCCCTGGGAAACCCTGCTAACAGAGTCATCAAAAAGCAGAAGAGATTGCTGTATGACTTGGGGCTCAGACTGCTTGGCTGATTTGCAAGGGGGTGAGGTGAAAGACTGATGGACATCGGCTGCAGGTGCTAACTGTGGTCTTTCAGCATGAGACTGGGTGGGAGACAATGTAAAGGAATTGGATGCACTGTCAGCAACCCAATCTACTATCGCCTGTACTTGTTCAGGCCTCACCATTCGTAGAGCAGTATTAGGCCCGACCACATACCGCTGCAGGTTTATTCGCCTACTCGAACCTGAGGAAGGGGTTTCACTTGTGTGTGTAGCTGGCACATATCGACCATGTCCTCTCCCAGCAACAGGAGCTCCACCAGCAGCACCACGACCTGGGCCACGTCCCTTATTTGACGCTCTCCTCATATTTTTTTTAATTTAGGATCTTGCCCTTAATGGGTGTTTAATTAATAGTAGAATAGAAGGACAGTATGTAAAGGGTGTATCTCACATGGCCTGAACCAGACTAGGCCTCAATAGATTTTTTTGCCTAAAATGGCTGTATTTCAAATGCCTAATTCCAACCCCTGTATGTAGAGGTAGTATCTCAGAGGGCCTGAACCTCTGTAGGCCTGCAGTGAATATATCTTTGCACAAAATGGCTGTATTTCAAATGGCTGTATTTCAAATGCCTAATTCAAACCCCTGTATGTAGAGGGGGTATCTCACAGGGCCTGAACCAGTGTAGGCCTGAATTCAATCTTGGTACACCAAATGGCGGTATTTAAAATCTCTGAATGTAACCCAAATGTATTAAGGGTGTACACTCGTAAGTGAAAGTTCTTTAGCAATGCGCCGCACAGACCTTTCACTTACCAGTAGGAGGAGCTCCCGGCCGTTCACAGACATCGCAGCAGCAAGCAGGTAAGTATGAATCTTCTACTGTTGTACTATTGCTAAGTAACCATGGCAACCAGGACTGCAGTAGCGTCCTGGTTGCCATGGTTACCGATCGGAGCCCCAGCGATTAACCTGGGCCTCCGCTCGGAACTCCGCGCCCCCCAATGATGGGGGGGGGGGAATGGGAGGCCGCACACTGCCACCAATGTTGTTACTGCTATAGAGGGAGGGGGGGCCGATGGTGGTTGGCACACTGTGCCACCAACGATTTATTACAATAGAGGGAGGGGGGGCGATGGTGGGCGCACACTGTGCCACCAACGATTTCTAACATTAGAGGGAGGAAGGGGGGGCCCGATGGGGGGCGCACACTGTGCCACCAACAATATTCAAACTGGGGAGGAGGGGGGTCTGCCCCCTCCTGCCTGGCAGCCCTAATCTCTTACAGGGGAATATGATAGTACAATTAACCCCTTTAGGTGCCGCACCTGAAGGGGTTAATTGTGCTATCATATCCCCCTGTAAGAGATCGGGTGCTGCCAGGCAGCAGGGGGCAGTCTTGTACAAAGTTTGTAGTGTATTCTAACCTGAAGCGTCCCCATCACCATGGGAACGCCTCTGTGTTAGAATATACTGTCGGATCTGAGTTTCACGAAGTAGCTCATATCCGACAGTATATTCTAACATAGAGGCGTTCCCATGGTGATGGGGACGCTTCAAGTTAAAATATACCATCGGATTGGAGAAAACTCCAATCCGATGGTATAAAAGAACTCCAGACTTTACATTGAAAGTCAATGGGGACGGATCCGTTTGATGTTGACACAATATGGTGCCATTTCAAACGGATCCGTCCCCATTGACTTGCATTGTAATTCAGGACGGATCCGTTTGGCTCCGCACGGCCAGGCGGACACCAAAACGACTTTTTTTTCATGTCCGTGGATCCTCCAAAAATCAAGGAAGACCCACGGACGAAAAAACGGTCACGGATCACGGGCCAACGGAACCCCGTTTTGCGGACCGTGAAAAAATACTGTCGTGTGCATGAGGCCTTAGGCTGAGTTCATACAAGCGTGTCGGTATATTGCGGCAACGCGCTCGAGTAGGTACGCAATTGCAGTCAGTTTTGACTGTGATTGCGTTCCGATGTTCAGTTTTTATCGCGCGGGTGCAATGAGTTTTGAACGCACGTGATACAAAAACCGACTGTGGTACCCAGACCCGAACTTCTTCACAGGAGTTCAGGTTTGGGTTTGGTGTTGTGTAGATGTTATTATTTTCCCTTATAACATGGTTATAAGGGGAAATAATAGCATTCTGAATACAGAATGCTTTGTAGGTGGTCAATTGAGGGTTGGATCATGTGATTGGACCATGTGATCTGATGTCACCACAGGTCCTTTAGCCGGCAGCTCATCATTAAAGAAGAGACCGGCAGCTATGCGATCAAGAGGAGGAGGCGAGTTAATTATTATTATTTTTTTAACCCTCAATTGACCACCTACTAAGCATTCTGTATTCAGAATGCTATTATTTTCCCTTATAACCATGTTATAAGTTAAAATAATACAGTGAATAGACTGTCACCTAGCAACCATGCGTGAAAATCGCACCGCATCCGCACTTGCTTGCGGATGCTTGCGATTTTTACACAGCCCCTTTCAATTCTATGGGCCCTGATAAACGCACAATATAGAGCATGCTGCGATTTTCACACAACGCATAAGTGATGCGTGAAAATCACAGATCATGTGCACAGCACTATAGAAATGAATGGGTCCAGATTCAGTGCGGGTGCAATGCGTTCACCTCCCGCCAGTGTGAACTCAGCCTAAGCAGTTAATAACAGAATATGACAGCAGTATATAACGCTTACATTTCACACATGCAGATGCAGCAAGGGCTGTAAAATTGTGTATTTTGCACAAAAAGGGTGTTTTTTAAAACACAGAAAATTATAGCTGTATTTCTAGCTTAAATTGCACACTGACTAATGTGGCAGAGCCCCAAAATGAAGGTTATTGCAAAAAATTGGTGTTTTTTCAAAGCCAGAAAATTATTGAAGTATTTCAAACTTGTTTTTAACAACCACAGATGCAGCAAGGGCTACAATATTAAGAATTTTGCCAAAAAAGGGTGTTTTTTTACTAACAGAATATGAACTATATAACACTTGAATTTCACACGTGCAGATGCAGCAAGGGCTGTAATTTGTGTATTTTGCACAAAAAGGGTGTTTTCAAAAACCCAGAAAATTATAGCTGTATTTCTAGCTTAAATTGCACACTGACTAATCCTGCAAAGGCACCAGATGTTGGATATTGTCAAAAAATGTATTATTATTTTTTTTAAACCAGATTATTATTGTAGTATTTCAAGCTTGGATTTGAATGTCACAAAAGCACAGGTGCACTGAGCTTACATAAAATGGCCGCCGCCGCCCACCTAACTAACAGACGGATAAAAGTTTTTTTTTCTCTGTAACTGGGCTCAGGGCAGAGTAAAAAGATTGTGCACTGCACCCACACAACTAAATATATGTAGATCGCTGAGTTCAATTGGAGTTCTGATAACAGATTCTGTTCTATTCTCTCCCTCACAGCAGCATCCTCTCCCTACACTAAGCACAGCAGAGTGACGTGCAGCGCTACGTGACTCCAGCTTATATAGAGGCTGGGTCACATGCTGCACTGTCCAATCACAGCCATGCCATTAGCAGGCATGGTTGTGATGGCTTCTAAGGTCACACAGTTAAACGCTTGTTGATTGGCTGCTCTGCAGCCTTTTAAAAAGCACTAAGAAATCACCGAACACCGAACCCGAACTATTGCTGAAACGTTTGGGTTCGGGTCCGGGGTGGAAAAATCCTAAAGTTCGGTATGAACCCAAACTTTACAGTTCGGGTTCGCTCAACCCTAATACAGGCGTTTCTTTACTAATGTATGGGCTTATACATTGTAATATATGGTAGACTTCAAATATAGTTCTTGACGTTCCCATACAGACCTACCATCACCCTTGTGTATCACTATAAATGGTGTCACTGTGTAGTGTAATACATACTTTATATTAAATACCAATTAATATTATATCACATATTATTAAACACTCTAGTTGGTCTTTCCTGAATTTTTTGGGTCGCATCCCACAGCAAAAGCCATGGTCCACAGAGAGCTTCCAAAGCGTCAGAGGGATCTCATTGCAAAAGGTATCATTCAGGAGAAGGATACAAAAGAATTTCCAAGGCATTAGATATACCATGGAACACAGTGAAGACAGTCATCATCAATTGGAGAAAATATGGCACAACAATGACATTGCCAAGAACTGGACGTCCCTCCAAAATTTATGAAAAGACGAGAAGAAGACGACGGACGCTCTGCTTTTGCACCCTGCTCCCGCTTTTGCTACACTGTTGGCTCGGTCTCTCCACTGCCTCTTCCTCCGAACTCGGAAAGTCAGTGGCACGACCTTCATTCCATGTGGGGCCTAGGACCTCATCGTCCCCTGCATCGTCTTCCACTGTCACTGCCAGTTCTGTGAGAAGATCTGTTAGATGTTCTTCTCTACCTCTTGCATGACGTTCTTTGTTTTGGTTTCACTTTGTCATCTCCTTTCCTTCTCCCAGCTGTCCCCTATTTACACTAATTGTCTCCCTTTATATTCCCTCACATACTGCCTCACTTTGCGGTTTATACTTCTTCCTGAATGAGTTGTTCACTGCTGGAGGCTGCTACTGCTGATTCCTCAGATAAGTCTTTTTCCTTTATTTGTGTTTCCTTGCTGGCTTGATTCTAGGTGACCCTGACTCTGTCTGTATTAAGTGCAGGGAGCCGGTGGTCGTGTCCCCTCACTATTATAGGGTTTTCAGGTGTCACACAGTATTAGGTAGGGCATGCAATCGTCTACCATAAAGACCTTTGCATGGGCATAGCAGTCAGGGAGAGTTCTAGGTTTTCGTCCTCCCTGACCTCCTTTTCGGTCTGCACACTGCAGATAGACGCAGCAGTTGGCACCTGTGTTTCGTCATCATCAGAGACGTGCTGAGGTGGTTTTCCCATGTCCTCATCAGGAAACATAAGTGGTTGTGCGTCAGTGCATTCTATGTCTCCCACCCCTGGGGAAGGGCTAGGTGGATGCCCTTAGGAAACCCTGCCAGCAGAGTCTTCAAACAGCATAAGAGACTGCTGCATGACTTGAGGCTCAGACAGGTTCCCCGATATGCACAGGGGTGATGGGCATGGGTTTCAGGTGCCACCTGTGCGCTTTCTGCAGAAGACTGGGTGGGAGATAATGTGAACGTGCTGAATCCACTGTCGGCCATCCAATTGACTAGCGCCTATACTTGCTCAGGCCTTACCATCCTTAGAACGGCATTAGGCCCGACTAAATATCACTGTAGATTCTGGCGGCTACTGGGACCTGAGGTAGTAGGTTCAGTAGGACGTGTAGCTGTGGCAGAACGGCCACGTCCTCTCCCTGCACCAACACCACCACCACCACGACCACGCCCCTTATTAGATGTTTGCTTTATAAACGCTAACTATGAGGCAAAGTAAAAAGTGGTTAAGTCTTCTAAAAATAATTAACCGCCAATAAAAACCCTGATGTAGGGTATTGGACTCAATTTTTGTTTTAACTCTATATGACAGCTGTATTTTTGGCCTAAAGTGACACTTATGCAAGTCTTATCCCAGATGTGTAGTATATCAGTGGGTTTTTTCATCACAGTATGCCAAAGCCGTATTTCTGGCCTAAATGTGACAATCACTTATGCAAGTGTAATCCCAGATGTGCAGTATATTAGAGGGTTTTTTCACCCCAGTAACCAAAAAGCCGTATTTCTGGCCTAAATGTGACAGTCACTTATGCTTGTCTAATCCCAGATGTGCAGCATATTAGAGGGTTTTTTCACCCCAGTAACCAAAAAGCCGTATTTCTGGCCTAAATGTGACAATTACTTATGCTTGTCTAATCCTAGATGTGCAGTATATTAGAGGGTTTTTTCACCTCAGTAAGTAAAAAGCCGTATTTCTGGCCTAAATGTGACACTCACTTATGCATGTCTTATCCCAGATGTGCAGTATATCAGAGGTTTTTTTTTACCCCAGTATGCCAAAGCTGTATTTCTGGCCTAAATGTGACAATCACTTATGCACGTGTAATCCCAGATGTGCAGTATATCAGAGGCTTTTTTCACCCCAGTATGCCAAAGCTGTATTTCTGGCCTAAATGTGACAATCACTTATGCACGTGTAATCCCAGATGTGCAGTATATAAGAGGCTTTTTTCACCCCAGTATGCCAAAGCTGTATTTCTGGCCTAAATGTGACAATCACTTATGCACGTGTAATCCCAGATGTGCACTATATTTGTATAGATGTATTTTTTTAACCCAGTAAGCAAAAAGCTGTATTTCTGGACTTGCAGACATGCAGATAGCCTGTGCTGGTGCACTATCGTTGCATAAAATGGCTGCCGATTATGTATTGATATTGACTAACTGAAGAAAAAAAGTTTGTTTTCAGTAGTAGTTGGCTCAGGGCAGGCTTAAAAAAATTGTGCGCCCACAAAACACATTTGCTGTAGATCGCTGAATACAAAAAACAGTTCTTGATAATATTTCTCCCTGATCTCTCCCTCACTGCAGCTGCAGCCTCTCCCTACACTAATCCGAGCGGTGCTACGTGACTCCAGCTTAAATAGAGGCTGGGTCACATGCTGTAGTTGGCCAATCACAGCCATGCCAATAGTAGGCATGGCTGTGATGGCCTTTTGGGGCAAGTAGTATGACGCTTGTTGATTGGCTGCTTTGTAGCCTATCAAAAAGCGCCATAAAAATCGCCGAACAACGATATCGCCGAACTTTTACGTAAATGTTCGGGTGCTGAAAACCCTAAAGTTCGGTACGAACCCAAACTTTACAGTTCGGACTCAACTCTATGTGTGGTACATGTGACAACAATCTCCCATATTCTTCATATGTCTAGGCTATGGGGTAGAGTGGCAAGACGAAAGCCTTTTCTTATGAAGAAAAACATCCAAGCCAGGCTACATTTTGCAAAAACATATCTGAAGTCTCCCAAAAGCATGTGGGAAAAGGTGTTATGGTCTGATGAAACCAAGGTTGAACTTTTTGGCCATAATTCCAAAATATATGTTTGGCGCAAAAAACAACACTGCACATCAGCAAAAGAACACCATACCCACAGTGAAGCATGGTGGTGGCAGCATCATGCTTTGGGGCTGTTTTTCTTCAGCTGGAACTTAGTTAAGCTAGAGGGAATTATGAACAGTTCCAAATGCCAGTCAATATTGGCACAAAACCTTCAGGCTTCTGCTAGAAAGCTGAACATGAAGAGGAACTTCATCTTTCAGCATGACAACGACCCAAAGCATACATCCAAATCACCAAAGGAATTGCTTCACCAGAAGAAGATTAAAGTTTTGGAATGGCTCAGCCAGAGCCCAGAGCTGAATCCGATTAAAAATCAGTGTGGTTATCTAAAGAGGGCTGTGCACAGGAGATGCCCTCGCAATCTGACAGATTTGAAGTGTTTTTGCAAAGAAGAGTGGGCAAATCTTGCCAAGTCAAAATGTGCCATGCTGATAGACTCATACCCAAAAAGAGTGCTGTAATAAAATCAAAAGGTGCTTCAACAAAGTACACTGCTCAAAAAAATAAAGGGAACACTTAAACAACACAATGTAACTCCAAGTCAATCACACTTCTGTGAAATCTAACTGTCCACTTAGGAAGCAACACTGAGTGGCAATCAATTTCACATGCTGTTGTGCAAATGGGATAGACAACAGGTGGAAATTATAGGCAATTAGCAAGACACCCCCCAATAAAGGAGTGGTTCTGCAGGTGGTGATCACACACCACTTCTCAGTTCCTATGCTTCCTGACTGATGTTTTGGTCACTTTTGAATGCTGGTGGTGCTTTCAGTCTAGTGGTAGCATGAGACGGAGTCTAGAACCCACACAAGTGGCTCAGGTAGTGCAGCTTATCCAGGATGGCACATTAATGCGAGCTGTGGCAAGAAGGTTTGCTGTGTCTGTCAGCGTAGCGTCCAGAGCATGGAGGCGCTACCAGGAGACAGGCCAGTACATCAGGAGACGTGGAGGAGGCTGTAGGAGGGCAAAAACCCAGCATCAGGACCGCTACCTCCACCTTTGTGCAAGGAGGAACAGGAGGAGCACTGCCAGAGCCCTGCAAAATGACCTCCAGCAGGCCACAAATGTGCATGTGTCTGCTCAAACGAAACAGACTCCATGAGGGTGATATGAGGGCCCGACGTCCACAGGTGGGGGTTGTGCTTACAGCCAAACACAGTGCAGGACGTTTGGCATTTGCCAGAGAACACCAAGATTGGCCCTGGGCTCTTCACAGATGAAAGCAGGTTCACACTGAGCACATGACAGACGTGACAGAGTCTGGAGACGCCGTGGAGAACGTTCTGCTGCCTGCAACATCCTCCAGCATGACCGGTTTGGCATTGGGTCAGTAATGGTGTGGGGTGGCATTTTTTTGGAGGGCCACACAGCCCTCCATGTGCTCGCCAGAGGTAGCCTGACTGCCATTAGGTACCGAGATCCTCAGACCCCTTGTGAGACCATATGCTGGTGCGGTTGGCCCTGGGTTCCTCCTAATGCAAGACAATGCTAGACCTCATGTGGCTGGAGTGTGTCAGCAGTTCCTGCAAGACGAAGGCATTGATGCTATGGACTGGCCCGCCTGTTCCCCAGACCTGAATCCAATTGAGCACATCTGGGACATCATGTCTCACTCTATCAACCAACGTCACGTTGCACCACAGACTGTCCAGGAGTTGGCAGATGCTTTAGTCCAGGTCTGGGAGGAGATCCCTCGGGAGACCGTCCGCCACCTCATCAGGAGCATGCACAGGCGTTGTAGGGAGGTCATACAGGCACATGGAGGCCACACACACTACTGAGCCTTATTTTGACTTGTTTTAAGGACATTACATCAAAGTTGGATCAGCCTGTAGTGTGTTTTTCCACTTTAATTTTGAGTGTGACTCCAAATCCAGACCTCCATGGGTTGAAAAATTTAATTTCCATTTTTAAATTTGGTGTGATTTTGTTGTCAGTACATTCAACTATGTAAAGAACAAAGTATTTCAGAAGAATATTTAATTAATTCAGATCTAGGATGTGTTATTTTTGTGTTACCTTTATTTTTTTGAGCAGTGTATTAGTTTAAGGGTGTGCACACTTATGCAACCATATTATTTTATTGTTATATTTTCTTCCCTCTACCTAAAAGATTTCAGTTTGTTTTTCAATTGAGTTGTACAGTTTATATTAAAGGTGCAAAAAGTTCTGAAATGATTTATCTTTGTCTCATTTTTTACATCACAGAAACCTGACATTTTAACAGGGGTGTGTAGACTTGTTATATCCACTGTATACACCTGGAGCCACCATGTTCTTACAAATGTCTGCTATTTATTTGGGGAACAGATCTTAGTGCTCTTAGAGATAAAACCAGACAACGTCATCTTCATAAATCTCCATTACTGCCACAAACAACGAGGCGTCACCAGCCATCGACATGGAGCAGATAGCAAGATGGTGCAGAAGTCACTGGATGTGGCCGAGCTGAACGTGTTGTGTCCACAGCAGGAGCTGGAGATTATCTTCCCCTTAAAGCCACGAATCATCCGCAAAAAATCTGAAAAATAGAAATGACAGACTTATAGACGCGACATCTCCTGGGAGTAACATCTGCATTTGCAGACTGTTGGTAATAACCCGAAGGGGAGGGGAGTGAAGGGGTTAACCCCCTATACTCACAGGCCCCATACAAAACCATCCCCGCCAATAAGGACACTGACCACATACTTTCTTTTCAACTTGTTGGATGGTAGTCGGCCACAGTTATTTTATTTAACGGCAACCATATAAACCGTGCGATCTGCCAGCCGCTGGACTCCCAGCGGGCAGTTCCGCCAATTCTTTCCTTTAACACCTCTTATTTGTATTAACTTGCCGCCAGCTGTGACTTTTCCCCAGGGCATGCATTCTGCCAAAATCAAGATTTTAATTCCCTTCCAAAACATAAATTCAGAAAATTAACTGCCAAACAGAACAACCAAAGGGAGGGGGGAGGGACACAGCGCTTCCGTTAAAGAAGGAGAGAATAGGCAGAATAAGGGTTTAAGTATCCTGCCTGGCTATCCGCCTCTTCCTCCCACCGCCGGATCCCTATATTAACCCCTACTGATCCCTTAACTCCCAAAACCATATGCCAAAGGGGCCAGTGGCTTAATAACACTGCAGAAAACCTGGGGGGGAGGGGGAACCAGTTCCTTTCTACCCTCCCTAGCCAGTTGGGCAGCCCCCAGTATCCTCCAGATCTAAACTTCAGAACCTGATGACATGAAGATGGAAGGTGCAGAATTGTCACCATCTGCCTCTCTCATATATAGTGAAATCTCCTACCGGGGCGGCACAATTCCCCTGCATACCCTTCTCATGACTGAGTTTGGGATGTAAGTCTCTATGTGGGGCCAGGACTTGGTGCTCATCACTTGTCCGCTGGTTTATTCTCTGGAGATGTGTCAGCGGTGGATAAACCAGATGTAGTAGGAGGATTAGAGGTAGGGGTACAATAGGGACACCGAATGGAAAGTCTATTTACCTACCATGATGTATCGGACTAGCAGTCCTGAGATCGTAGAACAGGTGCAGTGATCAGGAAGATTGTCTGACAACCCGAAGTGGAACAATGAAGATGTAGCAGAGTTGAGTATGCAGTACAGAATCAGGAGGCAGAAGAGTAGTCATACGGTCCAGAGTCAGCAACTAGGGTCAAGTAGAGCAGAGTGCGCGGTACAGAATCAGGAGGCAGAAGAATAGTCGTACGGTCCAGGGGTCATCAACGAAGATCAAGCAGAGTGCGCGGTACAGAGGGATCATCCAAAATCATAGTCAAAAACATATCGGGTCATAACTAAAATCAAATACAAAAAGGATCATAACCAGTGCTACCAGGTCAGGGGAAAGACCCCAATAACTGGTCCTGGGGACAATACACAAGGGAGTGAAATAGAGTGCCCGACCGTGCATTCTGCGAATGCTCCACTTGACCAACCCTCCAGATCCTTGGTAGTCCGCTGATGAGGTGACTTGTGTGTAAGGGCCTTATTCTATACAGGGAACACAATCCACATACCATATCCGTCCTCCATTATCTTGTCAGCAGCGGGGAGCGACACAGGGGGCAGACTGGATTCTCCAGGAGCCATGGTCTTATACAGGCTCCATGGAAATCATGAGAGCAGGGGAGAGTGGTGACCGACTCTCCTGCCTCAAACTCCAGGAGGCAGATGACGCATCCTCCTCTGGAGCCGGCTGTGCCCATGGTGTTAACGGGCAGCTCCTCCAGCGCCTGGTGTAACTGGCGCACTGCCTGCCGCGTCCTCCTCCAGCCAGTGGTGTTATCAGGGGCAGTAGATGGTCTTCTGCGTCTCCCTGCAGTGGACGCCTGCTCCTCCCCAGCCATGACGGTCCGCTGTCCATATGGCGCTGGTCGAGCATGATGTCCTCTGGAAGCCTGTCTTCCAGGAAGACCACGGGTACGAGCAGCACCTTCTGGGACTGATCTTCCTGCTCTGTGTACTAATAACAAGACATAATATAAATGACAAAAAAGTCCATATAATTCTCCCAACAATCTCACCTGAGGCTGGTGATTGGTAGGTACCAGAACATGTATGTTATGTAGGAGATCACTTACCTCTTCGGGTAAAATTTCTCAGATTCTCCATCTGGATACAAAATATGTGCAATGAGATTCCAAAAAATGGGGAGCAGTCAATAATACGCTGCAGTCTCCTGTCACAACCAGACAGCTGAGAAGCTCTGACAGAGGCCTTTCAGAACCTCCTCCTTGAGTTTCTGTGTTGTGGTATTCAGCTCCTCCTCTCGTTAGCCTCTCTCAAGCTGTCATGTGTTGGACTAATTGCTTCCCTTTAAATTCTTCCCCAGAAGGCTTTTCTGGGCGGCTTATACTACTTCCTGGAGTGTGTGTGCACGCTGACTCTGTCCTCCTGTTTGCTTCAAAGTTAAGTGTTGTACCTTTATCTGTTATTTTCTGTTTGCTGGATCCCAGGTGACCCTGACTCCCTCCGTATCTTGTGTAGGGAGCCGGTGGTCGTGTCCCCTCACTATTGTAGGGTGCTCAGGGCTTTATAGTCAAGGTTCGTGGATATGCAAACCTCCACCATTCGGATCTTTGCATAGGCTGAGCAGCCAGGGAAAGTGCCAGGTCTTCTGCAGGGGTCTCCCTTGGTTCCTTAGATTTTGGATCCAGCGAGTCGTTTATACATGTTGCTTTGCCTTGTTTCCTGTACACTGTCCGTGACATTATAAGCCGCCATAACCGTCTCAAGCATGGATCCGGTTTCACTTTTGGCTGAACGCTTCCAGGGTCTTTCATTGGAGGTAGCTGATCTCCGTAAGACTTTTTCTCAGCTTCAAGTGACCGCTTCAGCTTGCGTTCATGGAGTTTGTTCTGAGCCTAAGATCTCGCTCCCGGATACGTTCTCCGGGGGTAGTGAGAATTTTGTGTGTTTTAGAGAGGCTTGCAAACTCCATTTTCGCCTTCTTCCCCACTCCTCTGGTGATGAGGAACGGAGGGTGGGGATCATTATATTGCTGCTCAGAGGTAACGCTCAGTCCTGGGCCTTTTCGCTGCCGGAGGGGGCACGGCCCCTCCGTTCAGTGGATGAATTCTTTTTAGCCCTGGGTCAGATATATGATGATCCGGATCGTATTGCTCTGGCTGAGTCTAAACTACGTCTATTATGCCAGGGTAAACAATCCGCAGAAATATACTGCTCAGAATTTCGGAGATGGGCAGTTGATACTGGTTGGAATGATGCTGCGCTCCGAAGTCAATTTTGCCATGGTCTTTCAGAGGGATTGAAAGATGCATTTGCCTTTCATGAGAGGCCTATTTCTTTGGACTCTGCTATGTCTCAGGCCGTTCGTATTGACAGGCGTCTTAGAGAGAGAGGAGAGATGTCCCCTTCCTGTCATACTCAGTCCCAGGACTGTGCAGCGGTCCCGTTCTGTGCGCAGGGGTCTCAGTCGCCGTCAGCCCCTTCTGAGCAGGAGCCCATGCAGCTGGGGTTGATTGCTTCTGACAATAGAAGATTCAGCTCGCATGGGAGGGTTTGTTTTTGTTGTGGAGGTATAAATCATTTGGCAAATATTTGTCCCTCTAGGAGATTCAGGCAGTTTTCTGGGAGTAATAAAGAAACAAACAGGAAAAAATCTTTTAAAAATGTATCGTCTGTTACTATTGGCAGGGTTGAGGCGGAAATTGAAGGTTTTCCATTTGCTTGTAGTTCCCGTTTTGTCCTGCCGGCTAGGGTGGCGCTAGAGAGCAAGAACATTTTTTGCGAGATTTTTGTGGATAGTGGAGCAGCGGTTAATCTCATTGATAATCAATTTTCGATAACTCATGGTTTCCAGATGCGCACTTTGGGAAAGGATATTCCTGTTTTTGCTATCGATTCCGCTCCATTTTCTCAAAAATCATTAAAGGGCATAGTTCACAATATCCGTTTAATTGTGAGTGATGCTCATGTTGAGGATGTGTCATGTTTCGTCCTTAGCGGTTTACCCACCCCTCTGGTGTTGGGGCTGCCCTGGCTCACTAAGCATAACCCCACCATTGATTGGCAAGCGAGGCAAATAAATGGTTGGAGTGACTTTTGCAGAGAGAATTGCCTCATGACATCTGTTTCTGAGGTTGCTACTAAGACTGTACCATCTTTTCTCTCTGAATTTTCGGATGTCTTCTCTGAGAGTGGAGTTCAGGATTTGCTCCCGCACAGGGAGTACGATTGCCCTATTAATCTCATCCCAGACGCCAAGCTGCCTAAATCTCGTTTATACAATCTTTCCCAACCTGAGAGGATCGCTATGCGTGCTTATATCTCTGAGAGTCTGAGAAAGGGACACATACGACCCTCGAAGTCACCTGTTGCCGCTGGTTTTTTCTTTGTTAAGAAAAAAGATGGTTCTTTAAGACCTTGTCTGGATTTCAGGGAGCTGAACAATATCACAATTCGTGACCCTTATCCGCTTCCTCTGATCCCGGACCTATTTAACCAGGTTGTTGGGGCTAAAGTCTTTTCCAAATTAGATTTAAGAGGGGCATACAACCTGGTCAGGGTCAGAAAAGGGGACGAATGGAAGACGGCCTTCAATACCCCTGAGGGCCATTTTGAAAATTTGGTTATGCCCTTTGGTTTAATGAATGCCCCAGCCGTTTTTCAGCATTTCGTGAACAGCATTTTTTATCATTTGATGGGAAAATTTGTATTGGTGTATTTGGATGACATTTTGATTTTTTCTCCCGATTTCAAAACTCATAAGGAACATTTACGCCAGGTCTTGCTCATCCTGCGGGAGAATAAATTATATGCGAAACTGGAAAAATGTGTGTTTGCGGTTCCAGAAATTCAATTTCTGGGGTTTCTTCTCTCCGCTTCTGGTTTTCGCATGGACCCCGAGAAGCTCCGCGCTGTGCTTGAGTGGGAGCTTCCTGAGAATCAAAAGGCGCTGATGCATTTTTTGGGCTTTGCCAATTATTACAGGAAGTTCATTTTGAATTATTCTTCTATTGTTAAACCACTCACTGATATGACCAGAAAGGGGGTAGATTTTTCTTCTTGGTCAGTAGAGGCGCGTAAGGCTTTTTCTGATATCAAGGAGAGTTTTGCTTCCGCTCCCATCTTGGTGCAACCTGATGTTTCTTTACCCTTCATAGTTGAGGTTGATGCTTCTGAGGTGGGTGTGGGGGCGGTCTTGTCTCAGGGTTCCTCTCCTGCCAATTGGCGACCGTGTGCCTTTTTCTCAAGAAAACTCTCCTCCGCAGAGAGAAATTACGATGTGGGAGATAGGGAATTGTTGGCCATCAAGTTGGCTTTTGAGGAATGGCGCCATTGGCTAGAGGGAGCCAGACACCCTATTACCGTATTTACTGACCATAAAAATCTGGCCTACTTGGAGTCAGCCAAGCGTCTGAACCCGAGACAGGCCAGATGGTCGTTGTTCTTTTCTAGGTTTAATTTTGTTGTCACGTTCCGCCCTGGAGTTAAGAATGTAAAGGCAGATGCCCTGTCACGTTGTTTTCCGGGAGGCGGGAATTTTGAAGACCCGGGTCCCATTTTGGCTGAAGGTGTGGTGGTCTCTGCTCTTTTTCCTGAATTGGAGGCAGAGGTGCAGGCAGCCCAGTCAGAGGCTCCTGATCTTTGTCCTCCTGGGAGGTTGTTTGTGCCTCTCGCTTTAAGACACAAGATTTTTAAAGAACACCACGATACGGTCCTTGCTGGGCACCCGGGGGTAAGAGCCACACTGGATCTCATCGCTCGGAGATTCTGGTGGCCTGCGCTTCGTAAGTCGGTTGAGGGTTTTGTGGCAGCCTGCGAGACTTGCGCTCGTGCCAAAGTCCCTCATTCACGGCCATCAGGTCCTCTCCTTCCCTTACCCATTCCTTCCCGTCCTTGGACACATCTGTCCATGGACTTCATAACGGACCTGCCTCGTTCCTCGGGGAAGACTGTGATTCTGGTGGTGGTGGACCGTTTTAGCAAAATGGTGCATTTCATCCCTTTTCCTGGTTTGCCCAATGCTAAGACGCTGGCGCAGGCATTTGTTGATCACATTGTCAAATTGCACGGTATTCCTTCAGACATAGTCTCTGATAGGGGCACGCAGTTTGTTTCCAGATTCTGGAAGGCTTTCTGTTCTCGCTTGGGGGTTCGGTTGTCATTCCCTTCTGCTTTCCACCCGCAGTCGAATGGCCAGACAGAGCGCGTCAATCAGAATCTGGAGACATATCTGCGTTGTTTTGTGGCGGAGAATCAAGAGGATTGGTGTTCTTTTTTGTCCCTTGCTGAGTTTGCTTTAAATAACCGTCGTCAGGAGTCCTCTGATAAGTCACCATTTTTTGGTGCATATGGGTTTCATCCACAGTTTGGGACTTTCTCGGGAGAGGGGTCTTCTGGTTTACCTGATGAGGACAGATTCTCCTCGTCTTTGTCATCTATTTGGCAAAAGATTCAAGATAATCTAAAGAGCATGAGTGA
This sequence comes from Bufo gargarizans, assembly GCF_014858855.1. NCBI lineage: Eukaryota > Metazoa > Chordata > Amphibia > Anura > Bufonidae > Bufo > Bufo gargarizans. The sequence continues at coordinate 620,593,338 of NC_058081.1, read as the reverse complement.
GAGATATAAGCGTGTGGCTGATAAGAGACGTGTGCTTGGTCCGGACCTGAATGTTGGTGATCTGGTGTGGTTGTCTACCAAGAATATCAAATTGAAGGTTCCCTCCTGGAAGTTGGGTCCTAGGTTTGTTCCATAATGTTTTTCATAAGTCCTTATTGAAACCTTATGTTCAACCCATTGTACTCTCGCCTTTGCCTCCTCCTCCGATTATGGTTGATGGGAATCTTGAATTTCAGGTCTCTAGGATTGTGGATTCTCGTCTTGTCCGCGGTTCTCTTCAGTACCTTGTTCAGTGGGAGGGGTATGGTCCTGAGGAGAGGATGTGGGTCCCAGTGACGGACATTAAGGCGTCTCGTCTCATCAGGGCTTTCCATAGGTCCCATCCTGAGAAGGTGGGTTCTGAGTGTCCGGAGTCCACTCGTAGAGGGAGGGGTACTGTCACAACCAGACAGCTGAGAAGCTCTGACAGAGGCCTTTCAGAACCTCCTCCTTGAGTTTCTGTGTTGTGGTATTCAGCTCCTCCTCTCGTTAGCCTCTCTCAAGCTGTCATGTGTTGGACTAATTGCTTCCCTTTAAATTCTTCCCCAGAAGGCTTTTCTGGGCGGCTTATACTACTTCCTGGAGTGTGTGTGCACGCTAACTCTGTCCTCCTGTTTGCTTCAAAGCTAAGTGTTGTACCTTTATCTGTTATTTTCTGTTTGCTGGATCCCAGGTGACCCTGACTCCCTCCGTATCTTGTGTAGGGAGCTGGTGGTCGTGTCCCCTCACTATTGTAGGGTGCTCAGGGCTTTATAGTCAAGGTTCGTGGATATGCAAACCTCCACCATTCAGATCTTTGCATAGGCTGAGCAGCCAGGGAAAGTGCCAGGTCTTCTGCAGGGGTCTCCCTTGGTTCCTTAATTTTTGGATCCAGCGAGTCGTTTATACATGTTGCTTTGCCTTGTTTCCTGTACACCGTCCGTGACATCTCCTGAGCAATACCAATACAACTGCACAGAAATGATGGTTCCGATGCCAGACATAGAACTCCTGAGTGATGTCACAGTCACTTGGGGGCGGAGCCATTCTAGAAGGTGATGATGTCACAAATATCGGCAGCCAATGGCTCAGTCCAGTTGATGGAAGTTTTTAAACAATATAAAACATTTATTAATTTGTTAAAATAAATCTGTACATTCTAACTACAACTCCTAGCAGAGCTCGTACCTCTGGATTTATAACATGCAATAGCCAATAATGTTCTACCTTTTAAGGAATTACACCTCCCAGCAAAGCCCCAACCTCTGGGTGTTCTATCTGAATGATATGTGTTATGCAGGGCCCAGGGCTAGGAAGTCATGTGACTGACCTAATAGACAATGTGCAAAGTGAGTAAAATAAATAAATAATATAGTAATAAATAAATAAATAATATATAACATTATATTTTTCATAGCGTCTTCAGAAATCAGTAACCTGCATACATCTTGTATCTCCTATAATGGACCATTCACATGCTCCTGTAACGGAGTTGCCCACCTCCCTTAAAGGATAACTGTCACACTTAGACCCTAATTTCAATTTTCATATATGTAGTTACTAATAACATGATATTCCAGAATCAGTTACTATTAGACTGACTTACCCCATATTTAATAGGATTCAGCCCTTAGCAACTAGTCTGCATAAAACTGCAATCTCACTATTCAGTTAAAAAGGCCGCCACTGCCCTCGCCCTGAGGCTAATCCCGCCTGCCCTCACTAGCCAGTAACAATAGCCCCCAAAAGTGTCAGTAACCAGAGCTTTCCCCCCTAAAGGGTTAATCTCCTGCAGCACAAAGGGGTCCTCTTACCACATGTTGCTTTAATTTATACACTTAGCAGATCTCCCTTCCCTGCTCTGCGCTGCTTCGGCTCTGCATTGTCCCAGTGTGGTGATGGACCATGTGATTGGACCATGTGATCTGACGTCACCACAGGTCCTTTAGCTGGCAGCTCATGATTAAAGAAGTAAGGAGATCGGCAACTACACGATCAAGAGGAGAAGGTGAGTTAATTATTTTTTATTTTTTAACCCTCAATTGACCACCTACTAAGCATTCTGTATTAAAGAATGCTATTATGGGGCGTGGCCGCGACGCTGAGGAGTATGGCCGCTTGATTCCAGAGCTCCTGCTCCAGACTAGCAATTCAGCCCAGCAGAACCTTATTCTTAGCCCTTTTTTCTCTCTTTCGGTGCTGAGAGACATCGGAACCCTCCCCGATGATGACCAGGGGAAAAAGAAGTATTAAAAATCAGGGGAAACTTGAGTTTTTCTTCAGCAACGAGCAAGGTACAGATGGCGCCAGCACACGAGCTAAACAGACAGGGCCCAACTCCAGCCCGACATCCACGTCCAGTGGAGGATCTCCCCGGGCCTCAGAAGATAGCTGTTCGCAACAACAGAGCCCTCGTGGATCCCCCCGAAACTCTCGGTCGGGTAAGGATCAACTTAACAGTGAGGCGGACATAATGGTGCGCACAGCGGAACCGAAGGGGGCCATGGCGGCACTGCAATCTCCCGGCACAAGTCCGGCAAAGCAGTGACCCAGGTTGCAAGACCCGGGAGCGGATGCCCATGAGACAAGCAGCAGTCAGAATCACTCAGAATAAAATACCTTATCAGAGGCGCTCGGCAACTTCCCCACAGATGACAAACCGGCATCCAGCTTGCTGTTAAAGGACATGCTTTTGGCATTTAACCGCTCGGTGACCGGCCATATATCACATCTAATTGCGCCCATCCAAGTGTCTGTCGCAAACTTGGATAATAGAGTCCAACATGTGGAACAGAAAATGGGCGAGTTTGCGGATTCGCATAATAATCTAATAGACTCGCATGATACTCAATCGGAGGAAATCGCTTACCTCCGTGCGAAGGTGGCGGACCTTGAAGATCGGTCCCGCAGAAACAACCTGAAGCTACGTGGGGTGCCAGAATCAGTCTTGGCAGCAGATTTGCAAACCTACATTCAAAATCTGATTAAGCTCCTTCTGCCTGACTGCACTGAGCAAGACCTCATCATTGACCGAGCACATAGGATCGCCAGGCCGAAGCACTTGCCTGATGACACTCCCAGAGATGTGTTAGCTCGTCTACATTTCTTCCAGGCCAAGGATGATACCCTTGCCGCAGCAAGGAAACTAGCGACTTTACCGGATCCATACCAGTCGGTTAAGCTTTTTGCGGACCTCTCTGTGGCTACCCTGCAACTCCGACGCACGCTAGCCCCAAAATACAATGGCTCTGAGATCTCACTCAGTTCCTTACTGGTGGGGTTACCCCATGAAGCTACTTGTGCAGAGGGATGGAGCTGTCAGTTATTCGCACGGTGGAGGAAGGTAAAGCTGTGCTGGCAACCTGGGGTATCTCAGTGTCGGTGGTCCCTACTGAGAAACAACAGCAACACTTGGCGGAAGATGGAGAGTGGCAACGAGTGGAGAGACGGCGTCAGAAAAAACACAGTTGACAGGTTCTTCCAGTTGTCCTGCATCTAAAGGAGCGGGACTGTGCTCTTACTTTGAATCCTAATGGTGGTAGGCAAGACTGTCTTCCCCCAACAGAGTTCGCAAGGGGATGTGATATCTAACCCTTGTGCTATTACTTTACCGTCCCTTTTTCAGGGCGGTCAGTTTTGGTTTATTTTGTTAACGTTTATACTTTTTTACATTAATTTTTTCTTTGTGCCATGCCTATACCTCATCAGTCACTTGTTCACTGTGCAAGATGTTAGCGGGTGCCTCTTTCCGTATAGTCCGAATAATCTCCCATTTGCAGCCTCCTATAGTATACGATGGTGCTGACGATTACTTCCTTAAATGTAAGAGGCTTGAATAGTCCGTTTAAGAGGCGGATGATGTGGAGGGAGGCACTCGCGAGTAAATGTGATATATTTTGTGCGCAGGAGACACACATACTGGAGGCTGATGTAAGAAGGTTGAAACACCCTTCCTTTCCGATCTTGTTACATTCCCATAGTATCCGGTAAAAGGAGAGGGGGTTCTTTTAGCTATACGCAGCTCGGTGGCATACACTGAGAAGAAAACGGTAAATTGACCCAGGGGGGCGTTATGTTATTCATGTGTGCTCTATTAATAACATAGTCTATACCCTAGTGGAAGTGTACGCCCCGAATATTCGACCGGTGCGTTTTCTTAATAAGCTTTTTAAGAAAATACACGTCCCTAAAAGAAGGAAGAGTAATTATCTGTGGCGACTTTAATGTAGCACCTGACCCATCCCAGGACTCCTCCTCTGTTTCCAGGCTGAATGCAACATCCCTCATGCCCTCTTTATTAGCCAATTCCCTATTTGACGTATGGCGTATTCATCATGCATCAGAAAGGGACTGTACATATTCTCTCCTGCACATAGAACGTATTCCCGCATAGATTTGTTCCTTGTGGATAGAATGTCACTGAGTGTTTCTGAAAAATCTTCGATCGGAACGATCACTTGGTCAGATCATGCCCGTGGTAACCTTGGAAATAAGGGAGGAGTTTACTACCCCACCAAATCCGTTATGGAGGGCTAATGACCTCATATTAGCCAACACCAATTACAAATCTGAAATATCTGCAGCATTACAGGAATATTTCAAATTTAATGCTGCCTCTGTAGCAGACCCTACTATAGTATGGGCAGCCCATAAAGAGTTTATTAGAGGAATCCGACTGAAAATAGGTCATAGACACAAGAAATTGAGAGAAAAACATCAAAATGACCTTCTATTACAAATACAGGCTACAGAAGCACTAAATAAGACCTCCCCTTCTTTGGAACTTTCGGAAAAGCTGAAAGTACTTAGGTCTCAACTTAGGGAGAGTTTTCTGCACACATATGAGTTGTCGCTTAAGAAAACTAAAGCTACTTACTACTCCCAAGCCAATAAGGCAGGGAGGCTCTTGGCAAGTCGGATAAAAGCAAGAGCTGCGAAATCAAAAATAGCATTTCTGTGGGACGCTTCCAAGACTAACAAGTTGTTTGATCCAAAAGCTATAGCTAATCGATTTAGATCCTATTATTCTCAACTATACAATTTACAAGAGGAACCTGGCTTTGTTCCAGTTTCTCCTGGGGACATAGAGAACTTCTTGGGATCCCTAACGATACCCGCTATGGATAAACGCCAAAGTGAATCCCTTAGCGCCCCTATCACCCAGGCCGAAATTTACAAGGTAATAAAGGGCCTGCCATATCACAAAAGTCCGGGTCCGGACGGGCTCCCAAACTATTACAAGATCTTTTCCTATCACCTGTTACCTCACCTCCACGCATCCCTGTCTCGTGCCATGGACATGGGTACTATGCATAATGAAATGTTGGAAGCGGTTATAGTAACTTTGCCAAAGCCTGGTAAGGATCCTTCTACACCCCAAAATTTCCGCCCCATTTCCCTATTAAACACTGATCTCAAAATTTATGCGAACATTTTAGCATCCCGCCTAGCAAATATCATTCCATCTTTACTGGCCCCTGACCAGGTGGGCTTTGTTCAAGGACGCCAAATCACAGACCACTCAAGAAGAGTACTGAATTTAATTGACTATGTAAACCGTGCCCATGTTCCGACGGTTATGGTTACCCTGGACGCAGAGAAGGCATTCGACCGAGTGAATTGGTCGTTTGTCTTCTCTGAACTCCGTAAGATGGGGTTCCCTGAGTCTACTATGCAAGCCATACGGGTACTATATTCCAATCCCTCAGCCCGTGTCTTCACGAATGGAGTATTGTCCGACCCGTTTACACTTTCCAATGGCACGAGACAGGGATGTCCTTTATCTCCCTTGATATTTATCTTATCATTGGAACCCTTGGCACAGGCGATCCGTCAAGCAAATGACGTATCCGGAATACAAATTGGTAATAGGCAACACTGTATTTCCATGTACACAGATGACATTATTTTGTCCCTAACGAACCCCAGTAAATCCTTGAAAGTGGTGATGGATATCATTCGGTCTTATGGAGCAATTATCATACTACAAGATTAATGAAAGCAAATCCCAGGCTCTATCGTTGGGGATTCCAGGAACAATCTTGGCTCAGATGATAACAGAATTCTATTTAGATTGGCAGGAATCTATGGTCCAATATCTAGGTTTTAAAGTGACAGTTACCCCCCAGGAACTTTATAAAGCTAACTTCCCCCCCCCCCTTCTGCATGCACTTAAACCAGACTTGGATAGCATGGCCAAAACAGAGCTATCCTGGTTAGGACGTATTGCTGCATTTCAGCAACACATTTTGCCAAAATTATTAATCTGTTCCGCACTATCCCTATTCCAGTTCCAATTTCATTTTTTAACCAAGCCAATAGAATGTTAAGTGCTTTTATCTGGAATAAAACTAAGCCAAGAATAACGAGAAGCATTATGTGCAGACATAAAAAGTGTGGGGGTCTGGGTATGCCTAACTTGTACGACCATTACCTGGCCTCTAGAATAAATCATCTGAAAGATTGGTGGAAAGGAGAGGTGGGAAAACACTGGGTGCACATAGAACAGGCACAAATCCCAGGTCATAATTTGCGCGCTCTACTCATGGCTGCACTACATGATGACTACTCGGGCCTACACCCCGCTTTTTATATGTTTCTACATCGGTAGCTATGTGGAAAAAATACCATGATTCAAGTCACGCCACCCCAACATCAGTGGCACACATAACCCCCATAGAGTCTCTCCAATATTTGGTTCCAGAATTAAATGTCAAGGTGTGGAAGAGTAGCGGAATTTCCACCGTGGAGAATGTGGTTTCAGGTTCAGTTTTAAAAACCTTTAAGGATATTGAGAAGTCTTATAATATTCCTCCACAGGAGGTGTTTTCATACTATCAAAATCAGACATGCTTTGTCGAGTAACCCCTCTTTTATCCTCAAAAATCACACTCAATTGCTGGTCCAATGGTCCACTCCAGGCTCAGCTCAGAAGGGGATTAAGCCTTTGTATATGTTTTTGGGAGATAAAGATCTGTTTAAAAAAACTGCCCCATTCCTAGCGTGGGAAAATGAGCTGAAAACATTCTCCACGGCTCAATGTCAGCAGCAAACAAACTTGCTATCTCCACTCTTAAGTGCGCTGCCCATTTAGAAGCTTTTCTTAAAACGACATTGAGATGGTATTACACTCCAGTTAGGTTACAGATGTTTTATCCGAATACTAGCATTGAATGTTGGAGGGGGTGCGGAAATAAAGGTACATTACTGCAAATACTGTGGCACTGCACTGGTATATATTCTCTTTGGTCTCAAGTATTCACTAAAATATCTGGAGTCGCGGGATTCCGGATTTCTCCGAATCCTGCTCTAGCCTTGCTACTGATAGACCTGGATAAAATACCTTTCAAATCTAGGACAGTAGTATTACACCTATTGCTCGCCACCAAATTGGCAATCACGAGGAACTGGAAAAGCAATAATATTCCTGATCTTCAAGAGATCGTTAATGTGGTCAATACTACTAAATCTTATGAATACATTCTAGCTCATCGAACCTTTCAGGTTGAACATCACAACTTGAAATGGAAGATCTGGGAAGGTCTGTATCCAGCGACTCCGGACAATACTAATATTAATTGAGTATATTTAGTAATGATGTAGGGGGCGGGGCTAGAACAATTAGTGAAGAGAAACTGGGTGTAGACACAAATGTGTTTTTGCTATTGAATGTCTCCTGAACAGGTTGCATATACATCTTAAGTGAAAAAAGTGGACACGGCACTAACGATTGAAAGAATGACTATTGTTTAATTATGAGTTTGTGTCTTATAATTTAAATGTCAAGCTCTCGCTATGACAATTTATAATTGTTTGAACATTTTTATTTGTATTTAGACAAAAATAGGAGTACTGTGCTCAGTGACTCATATCATTGCCTGTATTTTATGTGATGCTTTATACTTGGCATGAGCCATTATTCTGACAATAAAAATCTATTGAAACTAAAGAATGCTATTATTTTCCCTTATAACCATGTTATAAGGGAAAATAATACAGTGAATAGACTGTCATCTTAGGAACCATGCGTAAAAATCACACCGCATCCGCACTTGATTGCGGATGCTTGTGATTTTTACTCAGCCACATTCACTTCTAAGCATTCTGTGTTAAAGAATGCTATTATTTTCGCTTATAACCATGTTATAAGGGAAAATAATAACATCTACACAACACCGAAACCAAACCTGAACTTCAGTGAAGAAGTTCGGGTCTGGGTACCACAGTCAGTTTTTTATCAAAAGCTTGCAAAACACATTACACCCGCGCGGTAAAAACTGAACGGAATGCAATCGCAGTCAAAACTGACTGCAATTGGGTACCTACTTGCACGGGTTTGCTGCAGTACATCCGGGACGCATCCTGAACAAATCTGTCATGCCCGTGTGAACTCAGCCAAATACTCCTCACCATCCACGGCACGGATGCTTTTTTAAAACAAATTCCTGGGAAGTATCAGGAGTTGAATTAAACAGACTGAACTCTATGCTATTGAACTGTGCTAAAATAGATGCTGCTATAAAATCATTGTGATCACTATATATCACAGCTACTATAACCACCAGCATTCATACCTTTAAATTGTGGGTGGCAGGGATAACTGAATCCTGAAATTGGTGGAGACCATTATTAACCATTTATGGATTACTATTGATGACTGTTGCTGTTAAAAACCACTGTCGCTGATAATTATTGCTATTAACAACATTTGCCGCTATTAACAACTGCTACTTCTAGTATTGTCACTGATGATTGTGGCTATTAATGACAGGCAGGAGGCAGGCCGGGAGGATAGTCGGGTGGCGCGTCACTCACTACGCCATGCGCCCGCGCTGCCTGCTTCATTCATAAAGTGGGCGGCGCAGGTGCATGACGTAGTGAGTAACATCTCTTGATTCAGAGGATTATTCATGGGCACCCTGACTAACTCCTGCCTAAAACTCAAAACCTGTGTCCCTACATGTTTCGCCGAGCCTGTCGGCGTCTTCAGGGGAAACTAAACAGGTTTATTTAAAACACTAGGAAGATTAAGGAACAAAAAGTATAAGAAGTGTACATGGAGACTTGGCAATCGACCCTGATTCTGTGACTCCTGAAGTTTTAAATATGTTCCAAAGAAATACACTGGTTTTAAAGTATTGAAATAAAATCGAGTTTTACTATTACTAGTCAGAGGAGCTGCAAAAATACGCCTGGTCCCAGTGACCATTAAATTTCAATTTTATGTTAAATAGTGGAGTAGCAACCCCTCTGAGGGATTTCTTTGTTTGTTATTTTCAACTGACGTAGTGAGTAACGTGTCGCTCGCCTGTCCTCCCGGCCTGCCTCCTCCCTCCTCCCTGCTACGGAGTAAAACAGCTGGATTACAAATTATTATTATATTTTAACAAGGCCTACAGGTTAGATAAGAATAAGATTATACAACAGTGAGCGGGGCTGGTGCATTAGAATACAGGGACTGCACCATTCACACTGCAGGGACACTATTATGGAGAGGGGATATGTGGATGGCACATAGCATAAGTTGCATATGTATCATCCACAGATCCCCCCCATCACAGTGCCATCCAGAGATCCCCCATAACAGTGCCATCCACAGATCCCCATAACAGTGCCATCCACAGATCCCCATAACAGCGCCATCCACAGATCCCCCATAACAGTGCCATCCACAGACCTCCCATAACAGTGCCATCCACAGATCCCCCCCATAACAGTGCCATCCACAGATCCCCCCCATAACAGTGCCATCCACAGACCCCCCCCCCCCCCCCCATATCTGTGTCATCCAGATTCCCCCGGATAATTGTTTGGATCACTTTGTTTCTTACACTGTTCACACAATTCTTATGTACAGGATTCGTAGGATTCGAGATTCGAAAGATTCAATAGATTCGAGAACCTATTCGGATTCGAAAAAAAATTAATTCGTCCCACCTCTAGAAAATAGAAAGAGAGAAAATAAAATATTAGTCTTAGGAGACATTAGAGTATGATGTACCAATTTTTAGACTAATTGCAGCACTGTTGATTTGGGTAGAATCGGTTAGGACACAACTTTTTTTTTATTTTTATGATTTGACGAATTGGACACAAAACTAATTTCCAGAAATGTTCTCATCTCACTATGTGCAGTTTATAATACTGGTGTTTTCATATGTGACAGGAAGGTTCACTGGTCCACCTCAGGCTTCAAGGCACAAGTGCAACTGCTATCTCTGCACCCCCTGCATACATTTAGAATGTCTCTGGACTGCAGCTAAATTTCACCAACTCCTGTTATGAAATGAACAACACAACAAAAGTATTTTTAGTTTTTATTGTGGATTTTTATCACTATTTATGCTAACAAGATAAACAAGATTTCTGTGCTGTATTTTTGCAATGATTAATATACGAATGCAATGTTTCAGGGTTGGGGAGAAGAGATAATTTCTTAAAATTTGTCTTGAATCCGATTCGGACTAGAAATTTGATTCGGCCACAAATTGATTCTACCAGAGTCAAAGGTGCTTTAAATATCTGGTCTTTCTATTCTTAAAAAAAATATAAAATTGTGTCCTTAATTATAGCATGTTCACACAGTGGTATTTTCATACATATTTCGGCATATCTATAAAAACTCTGCATTAATTTCATGCCCCATTGTATCAATAAGAATTTGCATTACCATTCATATGGCTGCAGATTTTTTAGGAGATTTGAATTTCAAGTCAAGAAGTTTCTAGGTTTATTCCACTAATCCACTTATTCATGCAGATCTGAGGTAGAAATCTAAGAATCAGTTTTGGTTTGCTGCTGTGGATTCCCATAACCTTAGCCATACACTTAAATTGAATTAGATTTTATATTGCAATTAATATTATATTAACTTGTTGACTTCTCTCATCTGATCATAAGAATATATATATATATATATAGTCACTTGTGACTATACATCTATGTGTACAATAGTAAGAGTGAATCAGATGATTGCAGAATAATGTTTTAATGATGTCTATGAGGCTTGTGAAGCATGATTTAGATGTGACTGGTTATTGTCAGACTAGTCATGCATAAACTATAACCTGTACTGTATGGGAAGGCCAGACAAGTGTTCATAAAATCCCTAATTTCTGATTGTTAACCCTTGTAAACATTGGAGCTATCTACAAAGAAGCAAATGTAAGTCTAAAAACCATCATTGCCACAGCAACACTTGCCATGTAAACAGGGAATGTGATGCTGACAATATGTAAAATGTATTGGGACTGAACAATCTCATTTGTCCTGATACAGTTTGCTTGGGCCTCTAGGTTCTCGGAACTCACTGGCCTCTCTCTCCTCGTTCCTAGCAAGCACAGTTGCCAGACTAGTTCTGTCCCTCCATGCAGGCTGTGGCATGCTTCTTGACAGCTAGGCCTCTCTCTGCCCATATGGAACATGCTCCCTGTAGCTATTAACCACCTCCCGACCGCTGTACGCACGGATGCGTCCGGGAGGTGGTTGCTTTATTCCTCCTGGACGCATATACGCGTCATCTCGCGAGACGCGAGATTTCCTGTGAACGCGCGCACACAGGCGCGCGCGCTCACAGGAACAGAAGGTAAGCGAGTGGATCTCCAGCCTGCCAGCGGCAATCGCTCGCTGGCAGGCTGGAGATGTGATTTTTTTTAACCCCTAACAGGTATATTAGACGCTGTTTTGATAACAGCGTCTAATATACCTGCTACCTGGTCCTCTGGTGGTCCCTTTTGTTTGGATCGATCCATGGCAAATTGTGCCAGCTCTGGCCACAGATCAAGCCTGCACACCCAGTAGTCAAGAAGTTTCTCTACTTCCAACTCTGGTGCGTCCTTTGACGTAATCGCACCCACCTTCTCCAACTTCCCACTTAAGCTCCGGCCTGGTGCACCTGCCCAACCCCTACCACCCCTGCGGAATGGCCTGCCTCTTCCTTTGCTTGCCATTTTTCAAAAAAGAAGAGCAGTATTTGTGGAAACAGCTATATAGAACCCCTTAATAAGTATAGCTCTCTGTGCTTTTATTGTGTAAAAAAAAAAAAAAAAAAAAAAGATTTGCTACATATGCAAATTAACCTGAGATGAGTCAGAGCTTGAAAATAGGACTCTTCTCTGGTCACACAAGTAAGATATGACTCTTTTATGTTAAAGGTTTTCTACCACTTCGTTTTCACATAATTAGCTTTCAGACACTAGCGGATCGCTAGTGTCTGAAAGCTAATTATGTGAAAACAAAGTGGTAGAAACCCTTTAATTTACAAATCGTTGTTTTTTTTTTACACAATAAAAGCACAGAGAGCTATGGGGACTGGATATTGCGGATGTGCTAGTGGCCATCTAGCAACCCATGTCCTCAGCTCTATACCCAAAATCCCAGTGACAGGTTCCCTTTAAAGCTGAACTTCTACTGCATCTGAATTGTTTTGTTCAAAATCCATTGTGGTAATGCACAAAACAAAAATTAGAAAAATATATATGGAACTAACTGTATGTTACAATATTAACATTGATGTTCCATTATTTCACATTACCATGACTGTTTCATGAAGAAAACTCATGATGTATGTGGGGACTGCCTCGGGTAGAGAGGATTAGCGGACACAGTATAGAGGCAACAACAAGTTCTTTGGATCAAACAGTTCAGTGTTTTATTCAAACTTTATGCAAGTGACAGAACAAGTAGTCTTATTCAAACAAAAAGTCACCTTGTGGTGTTGGTGGTAATTCACATCATGCGGCAATTCTGCCTCAGAGTCTTTGCTCATAGCAGCACCAAACTGTTTTCATGCCAAACAGGTAACAAGCCTTCATCCGGACACAAGGCTCCCAGATACCAACACAGATACATGGCTTCTGAGCCCAGCTGCCTATTTAAGGACAGCCAGGTGCTGCCAAAACCCAGACTGGCATTTTAAATCTGGTCCGGTATTTGACCTCACCTAGCTGTAAATCAGCCCAGCAGCTCATGCTGGGAGGAAAATACATGTTTTCCAAGACCAAACCTCTCACTGTGTCACATGTAATAAGTAATCATTCTTACTCTGCATATTTGGTCAACTGATTCTTCATCATTATATAAAGCCCTTAAATACCAGTGTAGAATACGTCTGTGACAAGATTAGATTATGGATTCCTGTAACTATAAACTCTGTCATGAACATGATTTTGATTCCAGATCATATCTGGAGAATTACTTTTCAGATAGTCCTGAAATGATCTTTGCAGAGGATTCCTTAGTATTTCCCATTGAAAATCTTAAAAAAACATTCACAGAGGGTATGTATTTTTCAATTCTTCTTGTTTTCTCTTACTTTTAATGCATAGCTATATTTATACTAAACACTTGTCTTGCTTTCACAGTATATAAATTAACTTTAATTTGTTTTTAGCCATTTAGAATTCTTTAGACAAACAGTCTTAGGGGGTGAGAGATATAAGGAGGGGGAACTATATTGCCCCAATGAATCAATTAGAGAGAGCAGAGTAAAGCTTTTGTCATTGAATATAATGATGGTTATAGGGTCTAAGAGTTTAGTAGAATTATTGTTTTTCATTCTGTAATCTCTAGAACTACGGAAAACATGAAAGTTTCAAATTTGTAGGCAATTGTGTTTAAATTATTATGTACAAATTAGTGTTTTGTGCTACTGTCATTTTTTGACCTGTCTAAACTCTTCTCTGTTTTTGATCATTTGGAACTTACATTTCCACAAATTACTGTTCAATGAAAAAATCTATTTTTAAAACAAAATGCACCAATTATAATTTTATTTTCATGTATCAATAATGACAGAGATATTAATATGTGGATACGTGAATTAGTTTGTAACGAGCCGGGTTAGTTACAAACTTCCGAAAAGAGAAAAGCTGGGGGGAAAAAAAAAAAAATGTGTAGAATGGGGAAAGGCAGGGAAAGCTGTCATCCAGGGAGAGAGAAGAGAGGAGCTGTGGCTGAGTGCGCCTGGCAGTACATTCTAGCTGCACTTACTGCCCTAAAACACAGCTACAGCTGCTTACAAAACATGAAAATCAAATACCTGCAACATCATTTCTTTTATTTTTCAACCATTTTAACACAAATAGTTTTTTTTTTTTTGGTGGGGTGCAGGGTAGAATAAGATCAAAGTTGTACAACACATGATTTACATTCCAGAGAATAGACAGCATTTGAAATCTTAGTGAAAATATAAACTACTAGTCTGAAATCCTTGTCAAGATATCTCCAGACAGTTCTTTTTTTTTAATTAAGGTTAGGAAAATAGCATATTTATGTGCCTTACAACAAGTCTTAAGTGAAGTAAATTGAGTTCGATCTGAATTTCAGGAAAAATTTGCCATAAATCCGAATTTGCTTGCGGAGCAACCGTCGTTAGCATCTTGATTGAAGAAACTAAAAAGAATCTTGTGAGCAGTGATATGTGACATCACCACACCACTGCACCCAGCAAGCGTTATGAGCTGATGACGACTTCACGTTATCATGCAAGATATTGCGCAGTTTCTTCAATCAAGATACCCGTGACGGCCTCTCCACGAGCAAATGGATAGGGTGAATGGTTTTTTTGTTTACCATGATTAACACCTTAACCCCTTAGGGACACAGCCTTTTTACACCTTAGGACCAGGCCATTTTTTGAAAATCTGACCAGTGTCACTTTAAGTGATGATAACTTTAAAACGCTTTGACTTATCCAGGCCATTCTGAGATTGTTTTTTCGTCACATATTGTACTTCATGACACTGGTAAAATAAAGTTAAAAAAAATATTTTTTTTTGCATAAAAAAAATGTCAAATTTACCAAAAATTGGGAAAAATTAGCAAATTTCAAAGTTTCAGTTTCTCTACTTCTGTAATACATAGTAATACCCTTAAAAATTGTGATGACTTTACATTACCCATATGTCTACTTCATGTTTGAATTATTTTGGGAATGATATTTTATTTTTTGGGGATGTTACAAGGCTTAGAAGTTTAGAAGCAAATCTTGAAATTTTTCAGAAATTTACAAAAACCCAATTTTTAGGGACCACTACAGCTCTGAAGTCACTTTGCGAGGCTTACATAATAGAAACCACCCAAAAATGACCTCATTCTATAAACTACACCCCTCAAGGTATTCAAAACTGATTTTACAAACTTTGTTAACCTTTAGGTGTTGCACAAGAGTTATTGGCAAATGGGGATGAAATTTGAGAATTTCATTTTATTGCCTAATTTTCCATTTTAACCAATTTTTTCCACTAACAAAGCAAGGGTTAACAGCCAAACAAGACTGTATCTTTATTGCCCTGACTCTGCCGTTTACAGAAACACGCCATATGTGGCCGTAAACTACTGTACGGCCACACAGCGGGGCGTAGAGTGAAAGGTGCGCCGTTTGGTTTTTGGAAGGCATGTTTTGCTGGACTGGTTTTTTGACACCATGTCCCATTTGAAGCCCCCCTGATGCACCCCTAGAGTAGAAACTCCAAAAAAGTGACCCCATCTAAGAAACTACACCCCTCAAGGTATACAAAACTGATTTTACAAACTTTGTTAACCCTTTAGGTGTTGCACAAGATTTAATGGAAAATAGAGATACAATTTCAAAATTTCACTTTTTTGGCAGATTTTCCATTTTAATATTTTTTTTTCCAGTTACAAAGCAAGGGTTAACAGCCAAACAAAACTCATTATTCATGGCCCTAATTCTGTAGTTTACAGAAACACCCCATATGTGGTCGTAAACCGCTGTACGGTCACACGGCAGGGCGCAGAAGGAAAGGAATGCCATACGGTTTTTGGAAGGCAGATTTTGCTGGACTGGTTTTTTTGACACCATGTCCCATTTGAAGCCCCCTGATGCACCCCTAGAGTAGAAACTCCAAAAAAGTGACCCCATTTTAGAAACTACGGGATAGGGTGGCAGTTTTGTTGGTACAAGTTTAGGGTACATATGATTTTTGGTTGCTCTATATTACACTTTTTGTGCGGCAAGGTAACAAGAAATTGCTTTTTTGGCACCGTTTTTTTTTTTGTTATTTACACCATTCATCTGACAGGTTAGATCATGTGGTAATTTTATAGAGCAGGTTGTCACGGACGCGGTGATACCCAATATGTATACAATTTTTTTTATTTATGTACGTTTTACACAATAATTTCATTTTTAAAACAAAAAAAATGTTTTAGTGTCTCCATAGTCTAAGAGCCATAGTTTTTTAAATTTTTGGGCGATTATCTTATGTAGGGTCTTATTTTTTGTGGGATGAGATGACGGTTTGATTGGCACTATTTTGGGGTGCACATGACTTTTTGATTGCTTGCTATTACACTTTTTGTGACGGAAGATGACAAAAAATGGCTTTTTTTACACCGTTTTTATTTTTATTTTTTTACGGTGGTCATCTGAGGGGTTAGGTCATGTGATATTTTTATAGAGCCGGTCAATACGGACGCGGCGATACCTAATATGTATACTTTTTTTTTATTTATGTAAGTTTTACACAATGATTTCATTTTTGAAACAAAAGAAATCATGTTTTAGTGTTTCCATAGTCTAAGAGCCATAACTTTTTCAGTTTTTGGGCGATTATCATGGGTAGGGTATGATTTTTGCGGGATGAGATAACGGTTTGATTGTTACAATTTTGGCGTAGATGCGACTTTTTTGATCACTTTTATTACCTTTTTTGGGAAGTAAGGTGGGCAAAATTCCAATTTCATCATAGTTTTTAATTTTTTATTTTTATGGCGTTCACCGTTCGGGTAAAGTAACATTACCGTTTTATAGATCAGGTCGTTACGGACGCGGCGATACCAAACATGTGTAGGGAATTTTATTTTTTTCATTTTTAATCAGTGATAAATGTGTTTTTTGATTTTTACTTTATTTTTCACTTTTTTCACTTTTTTTTTGACCCAGACCCACTTGGTTCTTGAAGATCCAGTGGGTCTGATGTCTGCATAATACAGTACAGTACAATATATATTGTACTGTACTGTATTTTACTTACACTTTGTCTGAACAGATCTATGCTTTCAGCACAGATCTGTTCAGAACCATGGACAGCAGGACGCCTGAGAAGGCGTCCTGTTGCCATGGGAACCTTCCCCGTCTGCTCAGTAGTGGCCAGAACTGCGCAGACGGGGAAGGGTAAGGACGGGGCTTGGGGGGCTGCCTGGAAGCTCTCTCCCTCTCCATTCGGGGGACTGCAAAGGCACAGCAGCCCCCCGATCGGAGAGGGAGGGAGCTCCCTCTTACTGTTAACCTTTTCCATACAGCGGTCCGTACGGACCGCTGTATGGAAAGGGTTAAACGGCTGACATCGCATCACCGATGTCAGCCGTTTATACCAGGGTGCCAGCAATGTGCTGGCACCCTGGTATACCCACTAGACGCCAACGATTACGCAATGGGAGGCGGGCGGGGGATCGCGATCCCGCCTACCGCACCGCCCGCCTCCCGCACCGCCCGCAACCCTCCCCCTGCACCTCCCACCGTGCTCGAACAACTCAGGGGTGCAGGGGGGAGGGATACAGGAAACCATTTTTAATCCTAAAGTTTCTGATCCCCGCGGTCAGGGACCGCGGGGATCAGAAACTGCAGAAATCGCAGCAAACCGCAGGTCTGAATTGACCTGCGGTTTGCCGCGATCGCCGACATGGGGGGGTCACGGGACCCCCCCGCGCATTTAGCCTAGGTGCCTGCTCAATGATTTGAGCAGGCGCCGGGTTCCGATCACTGCCAGCCGCACGGCAGTGATCGAAAATGCACAGGGCGTACATGTACGCCCTGTGTCCTTAAGTACCAGGGCACAAGGGCGTACCTGTACGCCCTGTGTCCTTAAGGGGTTAAGGACCTTGCCATTTTTCACCTTAAGGACCTTTTTTGGAATTTGACATGTGTCACTTTATATGGTATCCAAACCTTTCTGAGATTGTTTTCTTGTGATACATTGTACTTTATGACAGTGGAAAATTTTAGTCGCTATAATTCCCCTTTATTTATTTAAAAATCCAAAATTTACCAAAATGTTAAAAAAAATTCTTTGCTTTTAACCTGATGGGGACACAGGACATACCGGTACGTCATGATGCCCTGGTACTTAAGGACACATGACGTACCGGTACATCATGTGTATTTAAGATCACCGCTGCACGATCAAACGCCTGCCCCCTCTCTTAGGTTGGCCAAGCAGTTAGCACATTGCTGACACTCTGTTTGAAATGGCTGACATCCGTGCTCACAGATGTCAGCCGTTTAACCCCTTCCATGTCACGGTCTGTAGGGACCACTGTATGGAAGGTGTTAACAGGGAGGGAGCTCCCTCCCTCTCCCATCTGGGGCTGCTGCGCCATTTCAGCCCACGATTCTTGATGGTATCACAGAGGGAGGGGGCTCCCCTCCCTCCCCATCACCCGTTGCTCTGTTGTCAACTGGAAGCCTTTACAGGCTTTGCGGCTTGCCATGGTAAGGCTAAGTCTAATTAGACTTCTGCTAAAGGCAGAAGTCTGATCAGACTAAGTGTAAAGTGAAAATACAGTACACTATATAGTGTACTGTATTGTATTATACAGACATCAGACCCACTGGATCTTCAAGAACCAAGTGGCTCTGGGTCAAAAAAAGAAACATAAAAAAAAACATTTATCACTGATTAAAAAAAAAAAAAAAAAAAAAAAAAAATGCTCTACACATATTAGTTATCGCCGTGTCTGTAATAATCTGCTCTATGAAATTATATCATGACACAACCCCTCAGGTAAATACCAAAAAAAAAAAAAAATTACATCACAAAAACTGTAATAGCAAGCGATTAAAAAGACACACCCCAAAATAGTGCCAATCAAACTGTCATCTCATCCCGCAAAAATCATACCCTACTCAAGATAATCACCCAAAAACTTGGTGGGGAGCGGTGCACCAGCTACATACAATGGAATGCGATTTGTTTGGAAGTAATTCACAATGAATCAAATTTATTTGTGAAATTTGGCTAAGCAGCAAAGTCAATTTTTTTATAACTTTGCTCATCACTAGTGGTAACGAATCGCTTTTTACTAAAATGGCGGCTACACGTGTTACAAAGTGAAAGTAAGAAGCCTGGGAATGCGATATGACTAGAGATGAGCGAATTTCTTAAAAGTTCACTTCGGCTGATTCACCAAATCTCACGAAAAAAATTTGCTTTGTGATAAATTACTTTGTCACAAAACACATTTTTTTGTAAGTAGCGGGTGCAATGACAGGGAGCTGCGATAGCGCCGCCCCGTCATTGTACCCCTCAGATGCCATGTTCATACATGATCGCAGCATCAGAGTGTAAAACTAACAATAAAAAAAATATTCAAACTTACAACCTCCATTTGCTAGCAAAGGGCCGGCCGCCGCCATCTTGCCTCAAAATCTCGGCTGAAATCCTGTGCGGGACGAGATCACATGATCACTCCGGCTGGCGTGGTGAAGTATGACATCTCTCCCTGGAAAGGATCTCGGCCAAGATCTTCAAGCAAGATAGTGGCTGGCAGCCCGTCGAGAGCAAATGGAGAAGGTAAGTTTGAATTTTTTGTTTTTTATACTATTTCAGGTTAAATAGATTCTCGAACACTAAGCACGAGGAAATTCAGCTTCTAAGCGAATCGGATTTATCCTGAGGACACACCATAACGGCGTGTCCTCTGCAGATTCCCCCATAACGGTGTGCATGCACAGCATTCTCTTCATTCACTGCTATGGAATTTCGAAAAATGAGAGACAGTGATCAGCTACTATCAGAACACTCATAGCAAAATGGAGGATGACCATGCGTGCACACTGTGCTCTCCCCTCACTTCAGGGGCCCGAACGGGACAACCCCTTTTTTTCAGCTTGTGGTTTTATAAACTGCACTGGAAAAACAGACATACCCCGGCCATTCATAACGCTGGGTCCATGTCCAGAATTTTCAATGGGAAGGAATACAAATCCACGCCAAAACTGCATCAAAAAGAGTTTTATAAGATCAATAAAAAAAAAAAACACATTAAAAAAAAAACTGATGCAGATTCTGCATTAGGTTTTTTTAAGCACAGAAAATACTCTGTGTGAATATACCCAAAGAGGCTGTAGGATCAGCAGTTTACAGTGGAAAGGCTAAAGAGAGATAATGTGGCATTCTATACTCCGCTTCTGTGGTTGCAACCGCTGTCCGTGCCTACAAAGTTCTGTCAAACTGCTAGTCCAATATTTCAGGATTTGGGGCCCCCCTTTCAATTTTGCCCAGGGTCGCACTTTGTCTAAAACCGGCCCTGCCACCAATAAATGCACAATATCTAACCTTCACATAACATTTGAGTAATATCTGTGCTGCTGTTCTCGAATTTTTGATAATTGACCAACCCATATTTTTTCATATTTTACCACAAGTGACATTAACATTACTTTGAAATCTAGAATATCTATGTGAGATAATCATATTAGTATTTCATATGTGGACTATTTTTCTACAGGTCATATTAAAGGTGATATACTGATTGACCTTAGTCTTGGTTCTGTAATTCATCATCTATATTCGGCCTGTGCGTTTTTCAATAACATCATAGTGCTGAAGGCCAGTAACAGATGCATCATGGAGCTGAAAAGATGGGCTGACACACGTACAGGGGCATTTTACTGGGGCCATGCCACAAAACTTCATGCAGACACAGAAGAAGTCAGGTGAAGTATTTCTCCTACTACCATTATCATTGTATCCAGTGGCGTACATAGAGAAGTAAGGGTCCCATAGCAAGGATCAAACCAGGCCCCCCACACAAGACAGAAGGCTTTCTGCCTAAACCCTTTTCAATGACCCTTGGGCCATTTTGTCCACTGCCTTATTTGCTAAAAGTTGTTCCTTTAGAGGGTAGAGTCCAGATCAAGTTTTCACCACCAGTAGAAGAGGAGATAATCCCAACTATGACCGGGCCCCCTCTTGCCCTGGGTCCCATAGCAGTCGCATGGTAGTTACGCCCCTGATTGTATCTGCAGTCAGGTCCATAAATATTAGGACATCGACACAATTCTAACATTTTTCGCTCTATACACCACCACAATGGATTTGTAATGAAACGAACAAGATGTGCTTGAACTGCACACTGTCAGCTTTAATTTGAGGGTATTTACATCCAAATCAGGTGAACAGTGTAGGAATTACAACAGTTTGCATATGTGCCTCCCACTTGTTAAGGGACCAATAGTAACGGGACAGAATAATAATCATAAATCAAACTTTCACTTTTTAGTACTTGGTTGCAAATCCTTTGCAGTCAATTACAGCTTGAAGTCTGGAACGCATAGACATCACCAGACGCTGGGTTTCATCCCTGGTGATGCTCTGCCAGGCCTCTACTGCAACTGTCTTCAGTTCCTGCTTGTTCTTGGGGCATTTTCCCTTCAGTTTTGTTGTCAGCAAGGGAAATGCATGCTCTATCGGATTCAGGTTAGGTGATTGCCTTTGCCATTGCATAACATTCCACTTCTTTCCCTTAAACTATTTGGTTTCTTTTGCTGTATGCTTTGGGTCATTGTCCATTTGCACTGTGAAGCGCCGTCCAATTGGTTCTGAAGCATTTGGCTGAATATGAGCAGATACTATTGCTCGAAACACTTCAGAATTCATCCTGCTGATTTTGTCAGCAGTCACATAATCAATAAATACAAGAGAACCAGTTCCATTGGCAGCCATACATGCCCACGCCATGACACTACCACCACCATGCTACACTGATGAGGTGGTATGCTTAGGATCATGAGCAGTTCCTTTCCTTCTCCATACTCTACTCTTCCCATCACTCTGGTACAAGTTGATCTTAGTCTCATCTGTCCATAGGATGTTGTTTCAGAACTGTGAAAGATTTTTTTAGATGTCGTTTGGCAAACTCTAATCTGGCCTTCCTGTTTTTTAGGCTTACCAATGGTTTACATCTTGTGGTGAACCCTCTGTATTCACTCTGGTGAAGTCTTCTCTTGATTGTTGACTTTGACACACATACACCTACCTCCTGGAGAGTGTTCTTGATCTGGCCAACTGTTGTTAAGGGTGTTTTCTTCACCAGGGAAAGAATTCTTCGGTCATCCACCACAGTTGTATTCCGTTGTTTTCCGGGTCTTTTGGTGTTGCTGAGCTCACCGGTGCATTCCTTCTTTTTAAGAATGTTCCAAACTGTTGTTTTGGCCACGCCTAATGTTTTTGCTTTTTTCAGCCTAATGATGGCTTGCTTCACTGATGGTGACAGCTCTTTGGATCTCATCTTGAGAGTTGACAGCAACAGATTCCAAATGTGAATAGCACACTTGAAATAAACTCTGGACCTTTTATATGCTCATTGTAATTGGGATAATAAGGGAATAACTCACACCTGGCCATGGAACAGCTGAGAAGCCAATTGTCCCATTACTTTAGGTTCCTTAACAAGTGGGAGGTACATATGCAACCTGTTATAATTCCTACACCATTCACCTGATTTGGATGTAAATACCCTCAAATTAAAGCTGAAAGTCTGCAGTTAAAGCACATCTTGTTAGTTTAATTTGAAATCAATTTTTGTGGTGTCCCAATATTTATGGACCTGACTGTATGCAAGAGATACAGTAAGAAGCAGCAGATCTAAGAAACGCTTAGGCAATGTACCTTCTAAGTACCTTCATTTTTTCAAATGGTAGTCTATTCATGATCAGTTTATAGAATCATTATAAAAATCAACATCTCTACTTTTATATTATCATTATAGATGATTAGTTAGGAATTAATTTGTCACAAATTGCTAAAACCCCATTCAGCCTATCAATCAATGGGACTATTTTTAACAGCTGCTTAGTAGTTATGAGCGGCAGGGGCTATATTCGAATTAGCGGCATTTCACAAATATTTTGTTGAATGATTGTCATATATTCGCTAATTTCGAGAATTCGAGATTATTTTATTTAATGTGAAAAATCGGCAATGTACAAATCGTGAAATGCGATTTTGTAATGTGAAATACAGGCGTGGGTCACTTTGGCTACATTTTTCAAGCTGCTAGAAGTTTCATGAGTTTCTCCTGAGACTGGAGAAAATGGTTGGCATGGTAGCCAGATGGAAAAAAATGCTGAATATTCGATATAACGAATATATAGCACCATATTCTAAATATTTGCGAATTCTCGAAGTGGAGATATTCGCGAATAATATTTGCAATTCGAATTTTTGCACTCAACACTACTGTTTAGACAGAAGTGCACCCATCTAGCAGCCGTTAAAAGTGGTAATACGTTACCACAAAGAGCAAGGAAATTCTGCTTCATTTAGAATCAAATTTTTCCTAAAATTCTGACTGAATTCAACTTCGGATGCTTCCTTTCGCTCAACATTAATTATCATCCATAAAGTCCTGTATATTAATGGATGCAATTGAAAAGGTCTATTATAAGCCTGATACTTCTTCACTATCCTTGGTTGAATTATAGCCTATTAGTACTGGTGGACAATAGTCCAGACTACTGTCTGGACTATGTTGTCCTATTGATTTTGGCTGTAGGACACTTTACCCATTTTTTTTCTATTTTCTGCAGTGAACCATTGCAAGACAAAGAAGAAAAAGTGAGATTGGCACTTCAACATGTAGTGAAATGTGATTATACTAAAGAAAATATGACGGATCCAATAGTCTTACCACCTGCGGATTGCATCATCAGTGTGTGGCTTTTAGATGCTATCAGCAGAGACCAAAATGATTACATCACATATCTCAGGAGGTTCACAAAGTTACTGAAACCTGGCGGACGCCTCATATTATTTGGGGATTTAGAAATAACATATTTTACAGTTGGGACAGAGAAGTTCCATGCTTTCTGCTATAATGAGGATTTTGTCAGGAAAGCTCTAGAGGGAGAAGGGTTTGTTATTGATTGCTGTAAGGTTAGGGAGAGGACATCTGTGAGTGACCTACTTGACCATAAGGGCGTCATATTTATTGCCGCTCACAGGAAGAACTAGGTCTGAGTTGCAACTTAGGGCTCATGCACACAACCATATGTATTTTGTGGTCAGCAGGATCCACAGAAAATACGGATGACCTCTGTGTGCATTCCGTATTTTGCGGAACGGAACAGTGGGACCTTCATAGAACAGTACTAATCTTATCCGTAATGTGGACAATAATGCGGAAATACGGAAACGTAATGCACACGGAGTAACTTCAGTTTTTTTTGTAGACCCATTGAAGTGAATGGTTCCACATACGGTCCGGAAAAATAACTGAGCGAACACAGAAAGAAAATATGTTTTTGTGCATGAGCCCGTAATCCCATTTGAGCAATCCATTAGAGGTATTAATCTGGAGGATTTCCCAAGATACACCTCTAATGGAGGGCTCTGATATATGCCACTGTAAGACATAGAACGGCATACTGAGCATCACACATAGCTTTTAATGTTGAAAATAAAATGTTCATAGAAAAGTATATCTGTAAAGAATAAATCAAGGCAACTGGGCTGATTGTAGATTTCTTGAAAACATTTTGCTCGTTCTTCCAACAAGCTTTCTAAATTCTGAGTGACTGTACAAGAATTCTCTGGGGATAAATGAGAACCTTCACAGACATAGAACAGTATAGTTAACTTTAGCAATGCATACTGTACTACACTGACAGAAGCAAAAAACAAATTTTTTCACATACCAACAAGTGGAGAACCTTTAATACATAATTGACTAATCAAACAAGGCTTACTTTATAGACCACGAGAATACAAAAGAAGCTCCTTTTAATTTACTTACTGTTTTAAAACTAATGGACAGTCCATCTTTGAAAATACTTTTATCTAAAAAATTAATTGAGTAAGAGTTAAATGATATTGTCTCTCTAGACACTAATCAACAGTGTTCAGAACAAAGGCATGACTAAGTGGTCTTATAAAAAGCATCACATTAGTGACATGTGCCCCAATTATGGTGCAAAAAATAAAGCCAAGAGGTGGCATAAAGAGGAGAAAATTGTAGATCATGTCTACTAAGATGTGTAAAATCTGTCACACGGCATATAGAACTGTAATCAGGGGTGCACCACCAATGAGGCCAAGTGAGGCCTCAGGCAGCACCAGGTAGGGGCAAGAGAGGGGCAGCCAAAGGGCCATGGGCTGAAGGGGAGGGGTTAGGTTAAGAAATTGGCACTGGGGAGGGAGGGGCCCCATTTCAGTTTTCTCCTCAGGCAGCAGAAAGGCTAGGTGCACCCCTGACTATAATAAATGTGGTGCCTCATTGCTAATATGGTATTTAGGGTGGATTCACATGAACATATGACGACCGTACCCATGTTGTGGACGGCAAAACACGGACACTGGATGCATGCACCTTGCATTACTGTGTGGACCCATTGATTTCAATGGGTCCATGATCCACAAGATGCAGCAAAAGAGAAGACATGTTCTATCTTTTGTGGCACTGAGGCACAGACCCAGAAGCAAATGGAAGGGCTTCCGTGAGTTCTGTGTGCTTCTGGGTCCATGCACAAAAGATAGGACATGTTCTAATTTTCACTGCATCTTGCTAATTGTGGACACCTTGAAGTCAATAGGTCTGCACTGCGATGCGGAGTGTACACGGACGATGCCCGTGTTTTGCGGCTCTGCAGATCCCCTGGTTGTGTGAATATGGCCTTACAAAAAAATTTTTGTTAAACAATTGGCTATTTGGTTCTTTGAATATTTGAATGATTCTATGGACTGATAACAGCTCCAAGCCCTGGTTTGATTACATGGGACATCATGCCATATTATTATGAGGTTTCTAGTTATGTGTTTTAAATCAACATTATAATAAAGATGAATATATAACACTGAACTGTGTGCTTTCCTTGGGGGAATTTGTTTTACCTTCTACTTAGCAAAAAAATGATGGGAACATTTTTCATTATCTGCCACAGCTGTTTTCTAGTGATAAAAAAATCACAAAACTCTGTTGGATGATTAATATCAGGAAAGGTGATGGTGCCGAACCCCATGCAGTTAATGGAAGGCTCTAGCCACTGCATAGTTTCCTGCATTGGTATATTTCATCTCAGTTCCCATTCTCTTGAAAGTCAGCTGAGCTGAGCTGCAGTACCCTGACACTGTCAACACACATCAATTTGTGCTTTTGACATTATCCACAGTATAGTTTCTGACACCATTAGCTCCCCTAAACCGCTAATGGGTGGGGATGCCTGACAGTTAACCCCACGGATCTGATATTGATCAACTATCCCGAGGACACAACATTAATATCAAAGTACTGGAAAACACTTTTAAAGCCTTGTTTAGAGTTGAGCACAGTTTTGAAAAAATAGATACGGCCGCTTAGCTGAATTTCGCCAAGAAATTTGATTAGATCCAAATTAATTTGTCATGAATCGGTATAAATCTGTTATTCCTAGCCCAATGTTCCTAATAATATTCTTTCCACCTGGTGGCCCAATTTCAGTGTGAAAGCTTAGAACTAAAAGTGCAGGGAGACTACAGGGAGAGTGTATCACTGTGTACATCAGTGTGCGTTGCACCAAGATTCATAGCTAATCCCGTCTGTTAGTTTTAGATTTACTGTATGTCAGTATTACAGGTCAATCTTACCGTCCGGTCTACTTTATCGCTGTGGACTTAGAGTTGTCTCACTTCAGGAAATAGTATTTATTAAGTAGAGAAAGTTAATAAAAAGCCACTTACTAATGTATTGTTATAATTAGAGATTATTGAATTTCAAAAATTTTCGATTTGGCCAGTTTGCCGAATTTCCCCCCAAAATTTGGTTTGTTCCAAATTTATTTGTGGCGAATCGCATAAAAAAACAATGCCATTTCCTGGCTGCAGAGTGCCCTTATAGTGGAGTAGAACACTGTGCCTTGCAGTAACACGCATTGGGAGTCTTCTGTGGTAATGAAACAATACTGAGAGTCAGGCCTCATGCACACGACCGTTGTGTGCACCCGTGGCCGTTGTGCCGTTTTCCGTTTTTTTCTGCGGCTCCATTGACTTTCAATGGGGCCGTAGAAAACTCGGCTTGTGCACCGTTTTTACACCGCGCCCGTGACCCGTGTTTCGAGGCCGTGAAAAAAATATAACCTGTCCTATTTTTTTCACGGCCAACGGTTCACGGGCCCATTCAAGTCAATGGGTCCGTGAAAATCACGGATGCACACAAGATTGTCATCCGTGTCCGTGATCCGTGTCCGTGATCCGTGTCCGTTTTTTCCTATCATTTCAATGGCAAACTTGACTTAGATTTTTTTTTCATCTTTCATGTCCGTGGATCCTCCAAAAATCACGGCAGACCCACGGAAGAAAAAACGGCCACGGATCACGGAACAACGGAACCACGTTTTGCGGCCCGAGAAAAAAAACTGTCGTGTGCATGAGGCCTCAGTATGACATGTAGATGACACATCGCTCTTAAAATCACTGCACACTTCACTTATTTTGGCTGTTACCAGGCCAAAACTGACAAAATAACTGAAGTGTAAACAACAGCAGTGGATCCAAAACAGATATGACACGTGAATGGAATATTTGCCTGTCTTCTGTGTTTTTTACCCACTCCTGCTTTTGGCTACCAAATCATAAGCCAATTCTGATGCAAAATAGGGACCATGTCATGCAGGCCTTACAGCTGTTACATAGACAGAATCCATTGTGGGTCTCATTTTTCCTTCCTTCTGACAGATCAGAAGGGTCAAATAAATGATGATGTCAGCCAGGCTGAAAGGCAAAATAGTGGCCCAGTCATGAAGTGGGGAGAGTGATAACACCATGAGAAGTCCATAGAATGGCCCTTTGACATAGTGGTGAAGTGGAAGCAGCATGAGGAGACCACAGAGTGGCCTAATGACATAGTCTGGAGGTGGCAGCAGCATCAGGAGGAGGCCACAGAGTGGCACAATGACAGTGTGGAGGTGGCTGCAGCATCAGGAGGCCACAGAGTGGCAGAATGACAGAGTGTGGTGGTAGCGGCAGCAGCAGCATCAGGGGAAGGGCCACAGGGTGGAACAAGGACAGTGTTTAGGTGGCAGCATCAGGAAGCCACAGAGTGGCACAATGACAGAATGTGGAGGTAGTGGCAGCATCAGCATCAGGAGGCGGTCACAAGGTGGCACAATGACAGTGTGGAGGTGGCAGCAGCAGCATCAGGAGACCTGAATGGTGAGGTGGCAGCAGTATCAGGAGACCACAGAGTAACCCGTTGACAAAGTGGGGAGGTGGGTGGCAATACCAGTTGAAGATGGTGGGTGACAGAAGGAGCATTTGGCATCAGATGTGTAGCATCAGGCTGGTGGTAGCATCAGAATAGTAGCTGAGGCAGGTAGCCAGAAGAAACTGGTCTCTTTTGTCAAAGTATTGATGTGGCACTATGGATGATCTAGTCTGATGCATCAGGCATTGGTGGGTGGAAATCCTGGCTGATCCACACCTGATTCATCTTGACAAAGGTCAGTCTCTCCATATTTTGGGTGGACAGGCGAGTTCTTCTTGGTGTAACTTTGGCCCCCGTCGCTTTAAACATCCGCTTTCATGCCACGCTACTGGCCAGGCAGGACAGCTTTTCCAGGGCAAACTCTGCCAGTTTCGGCTACGAATCCAGTTTGGCTGCCCAATAGTCCAGATCTTCAATGTAGGGTGGCAAGATGCTGTCCAATTATGCCACCACCTGCTGGTTAAGGTCCTGCTCCAGGTCTAGCTGCTGCTGCTAGTGACTCTAGACTAAAGTTGCTGCTAATGGAGCTGGAACTGCTCCTACCCCCCCCCCCCCTCACGCACCCTGCCAAAGCAGCCATGCAGAGGAACGTGAGCGTAGAGGGACCCCAGTCAGACCTGCAAGAGGATGAAACGATGGCGCAGATAGGCAGCAGCCAACTGACTACATGGGATGTCTCTATAGTAGTTCAGTTTGTCCTCCCTCTCAGCTGGTGTAAAAATGGCCCCCATTTTGGACTGGTAGCAAGGGTCCAATGAGGTGGAGAGTCAGAAGTCATGCCTCTGCTGAATCCTGACAATTCGGCTGTCACGACACAAGCAAGTGAGCATGCATCAGGCCATATGTACAAGTGACTTAGAGGGACTCCCTGCCTTCATCTCCACTGCATACTTCCATGGTGTGTCTGTGTCCTCTGCTTTCTCTTCCTCATCGCCCTGTAGCTCCTCTGGCTGCTCCTGCTGCTCCTCTCCTGTCACCTATGTATAAAAACCACTCATTTCGCTACACATTGCTTGTGCTCCAATGTCCTCCTCCAGTTCAGCCCCCACAGGGCTCCGGTGGCCATGAGATCTAGGCGCAACATCTCCAGTCCCCTGACTAGCCAGATTTACCAGCACCTGTTCCAGGACATGAAGCAGTGGAATGATGATATTCATCTTGTAGTCCTGGTC
The DNA here is from genome assembly GCF_014858855.1 of Bufo gargarizans. NCBI lineage: Eukaryota > Metazoa > Chordata > Amphibia > Anura > Bufonidae > Bufo > Bufo gargarizans. Next base: position 620,563,948 of record NC_058081.1, on the reverse strand, counting down.
ACTGATAAATAACATTGCTCCTCAAAGGGCCTTGTGTCACGCATGAGCGGCCACTGGCTGACATCGAAGTTACACAGGGGAATACTCTTGTCCACTTGGATCATCAAGAAATTGTTTATCGCCTTTCTCTGTTCGTATAGTTGGTCCAACATATGGAGGGTGGAATTCCAATGGGTGAAAACGTTGCATATCAGCCTATGTTGGAGGATGCCGTTTTGCCGCTGCAGCTCAAGGAGAGGGTGCTTTGCGGTGTACAAGTGGCTGAAGTGCATGCAAAGTTTTCTGGCCATTTTTAGAATGTCTTGCAGATGGGTGGAAGACTTTAGGAACCGCTTGACAACCAGATTGAACACGTGTGCCATGCAGGGTGCATGGCTCAGCCCTCCTTAACAGAGTGCCAACACCGTGTTCTTCCCTTTGTCGGTCACCATGGTTCCAATTTTCAGTTGTTGCGGAGAAAGCCAGGATTTGATTTCTTGATGAAGGACACAGAGCAGTTCCTCTCCTGTGTGACTCCGTTCACCCAGGCAAACAAGGTGCAGAACAGTGTGACACCGCCGTGCACTGCACATGTGGTATGCTGGAGGGGCATTTTAAATTGTCCCTGCAGTGGAGGCTGAGGACACAGTGGAGGATGAGGAGGCAGAGGCGGACATTGTCACAGGACCAACAGCGTGAGAATGTGGAGGCAGAAGAAACGTCACCTGGCCAAATTGCTGGTGTAGTTGTGCAGGAACCACATTCACCCAGTGGGCCGTAAAGAACATGTATTGTCCCTGACCGTCATTACAGCTCCACACGTCGGCGCTGCCATGCACTTTGGCAGACACTGACAGACTCAAGGACTGGCCCACCTTCTGTTCTACATACATGTGCAGGGCTGGTACTGCCTTTTTGGCAAATAAATGATGGCTTGGGACTCTCCACCTCAGCTTGGCTCAAGCCATCAGTTCTCTGAAAGGTGCAGAGTCCACCACATAGAAAGGGGGAGAGACTGCAGCACCAGAAACTTGGCCAGGAGCACATTCAGCTTCTGCTCCGTTGAATGAGTGCACGCGTACTGTTGTCTCTTGGGAATCGATTTGGGTGATCGATTGCTGATGGCATGACTGACAAGGAGCAGGAGCAGCAGGACCAGCAGATGATGGGAAGGCACAAAAATTTTTTTTTTTTGCAAAAGCAGAGAAGAGGGCACTAATGGGGGCATTACTCTCACTGGGGACATTATTCTTACTGGGGGCATTATTCTTACTGGGGCACTAATGTGGCCATTACTAATTCTGGGACTTACCTGGGGGCGCTCCACTATAACGTCAGAGCGCCCCACGCGCATGGATCACATGATTGCATGGATCACGTGATCCGTGCGACGTAGGGGCGCTGTGACGTCATTCTGGGGCACCACGGGAGCGGCACGGACGGTAAGAATCTTCTCCCCGACTCCCCACTACTTTACCATGGCAGCCGGTGACTTTAGTAGCGTCCTGGCTGCCATGGTAACACTGAAAGCATTTTTAAGACTGATCAGTCTTCAAATGCTTTCAGGTGTGTGGCGTTGTGACGGATCCGGCGGGCATTTCCGGCGACGGAAGTGCACGCCGGATCCTTACAACGCCAATGTGAAAGAGGCCTTAGGGTACTTTCACACTGGCGTTTTTCCTTTCTGGCGTAGAGATCTGTCCTCGGGTCTCTATGCCGGAAAGAAACTGATCAGGATTATCCCCATGCATTCTGAATAGAGAGAAATCGTTCAGGATGCATCAGGATGTCTTCAGTTTAGTCTTTTTGACATTTCAGGACGGAGATAATACCGCAGCATGGTGCGGTTTTATCTCCGTCCTGAAATGCCAGAACACGACTGAACGCCGGATCCGGCATTAAGAAAAGACTGAAGGACGGATCCGTCCATCCGGTCTGCGCATGCACAGACCTTTAAAACAGTGAAAAAAAACAAGACGGATCCATCTCTACGCACAGCAAACGGAGAGACGGATCCGCACTTGCAATGCATTTGTAGATGGATCCGCATGCCGGATCAGTCTACAAATGCTTTCAGTTGTAATGCGGTGTTACGGATTCAGCAGGACAGAACAGCCTGCCGGATCCTCACAACGCAAGTGTGAAAGCACCCTAAGTGCGTTTTTTTCCTCACAGATTTTCATACGTATAAGCCACAGAGTAATACAGTACCACCAGAGTGTAAATGAGATTACTCAAATTTAATTTGCACTCTGCTTTAGGTGCAGAAATTGACATAATCTGCACCATGTCGAACCACATACAAACTAAAACAAAAAATTCCCCAAAACTGTAATAAACATCCTCCCCATTCACACAAGACTACATAAATATCAAAATGACCAACACAGAATAGGGAACCTATTTTAATTATGTATTATAGGGCACCTACACAAGTGGCAGATTTTGTGGCAGAAGATTCAGTGACTGAAAACCAGTTCCACCTGAAGTCATGGAAAAATCCATGTGCTTGCCGCCTCATTGAAATGAATGGAACTGATTTTCAGTCGCTAAATTTTCTGCTACAAAATCTGGCGTGTTAAAGCACTGTTAGTGTCAATTTGCAAGCTAAGGGTAGTTTCACACCTTCGGCATGGCTATCCGCCGGATCCGCCATGCTGCAATTACCCGTGCACTGTTGTGCTGCGCTCCGTCCCCATTGACTATAATGGGGGCGGAGCTATGGCGCAGCACGGCAGTGATCGCCACACTAAAAAGTTGGACATGCAGGACTTTTAGTCCAGCAATCTCTGGCCGTGCTGTGCCATAGCTCTGCCCCCTGCCCCTATCACAGTCAATGGGGACGGAGCGGCAGCACACAGGCACTTGCGGCATGGTGGATCCGGCGTGCCTTTCACCTGCCAGAACAGCCTGCCGGATAGCCATGCCACAGGTGTGAAAATACTCTAAAAGACATAAAAAAATTCTTTGGTCTTTTCCCCTGCAGGAAAAAAAAAAATCTGTGATAAAACTTAATAACAAAGAAAGTGTCACAGAAAATTGAGTCATGTAAAAATAAAAGTGGCCCATTAGACCATCAAATCGCTAAATCACAAAAAAGTGTCTGGCCATTAACCACCTCCGGACCGCCTAACGCACATGTGCGTTCCGGAGGTGGCAGCGCTGCGCACAGTCACGCATATACGCGTCATCTCGCGAGACGCAAGATGACGCGACTATGCGCGCACGCATGCGCAGTTCGCGCCGGCATTTCGTACAGGAGTATTTCGTCAGCAACCTGCCAGCCAATGATCGTGGCTGGCAGGTTGCTGATTTTAAAAAAATCCAATCAAAGTGCCAGATAGCAGATCATATTTGTAAATATGATCTGTTATATGGCTGCCTGCTCCTCTGCTGGTTCTTTTCGTCGGTTGGATCCAGCAGAGGAGCAGGCTTCACAGTGAGTACACCAAACACTACACTATAGCCCCTGATCACCCCCCTGAACCCCAATTAACCGTTTGATCACCCCTTTGATCACCCCTGTCAATCACAGGTGAAAAGAAAAAAGTGATCAGTGCAAACTGTCACTTTTTTTTTTCACTGTTATTGACCGTTAGGTTTTAGGTATAGTTTAGGTCCCTTGGTTAGGTAGTTAGCGATCAGTTAGCGCCCAGCCCACCGCACCGCAGTCCGTTATTCGCTGATTAGCGTATCGCTAATCAGCATTTGTACTTTTATAGTATCTGGAAGTGATCAAAACTGATCACGGTCAGATCTATAATTGTATTAGTGTCACTTTAGTTCGCCCTCCACCCAAAACGCAGTGTTTGCCCGATCAGGCCTGATCGGTCGCCCACACGTGCGTTCGCCCACACCCGCCCCACCGCAGTGACAAAAAAAAAAATTTTTTTTGATCACTGCACATTCACTTTACACGCACTGCGGCGATAGAAAAATCAGTTTTGATATTTTTTATCAACCGCAGCGGCCTCCGGTACTTCGCTAGCCTCCCCTTTGTAAGACAGGCTTGCTTTTTTTTCTTGGGTAGTCTCAGGGAATACCCCTAAATTTAGTTGCCCACATGTCAAACAGGGGGTATTCCTCTGAAGAGGCCTACAGGCTTCTGACCCAGTCGGATGAGGAGTGGGAACCCTCATCTGATGAATCCAGCGGGTCAGAATACGAACCTGTAGAAAGCAGTGGCTCTCTGACCCAAAGTTCGGACGAGGAGGCTGAGGTCCCTGATACCACCAGGCGTACCCGGCCCCGTGTCGCTAGACCGCAGGTTGCGCAGGATCCGCTTCAAGAGCAGCAGAGTGGGGCTGGTGCTGTCGGATTACGTGGTGAGGCATACACCAGCAGCCCAGCCCTCCCTGGACCTAGTACCAGCACTGCCGTACAACCTGGTGAAGTAGCGAGCACCAGAAGGGCAGTTGAAGCTGGTACGGTGGCACGTGCAGTAGTGACCCCGTCGCAGCCACCGCAAAGACGTGCCCGTAGAGCCCCTAGAATCCCAGAGGTGCTGGCAAACCCTGATTGGCAGTCCCCAACTTCAGCCGCACCTGTAGTTTTCCCTTTCACTGCCCAGTCTGGAGTTCGGGTTGAGACGGCTCAGATCGGTTCGGCCCTGGGATTTTTTGAGCTGTTCTTGACTGCGGAGCTTTTAGACTTAGTTGTGGCCGAAACAAACAGGTATGCCACACAATTTATCACCGCTAACCCGGGAAGCTTTTATGCCCAGCCTTTCCGGTGGAAACCAGTCCAAGTTTCCGAACTTAAAACTTTTCTGGGCCTCCTCCTCAACATGGGCCTGACAAAAAAGCATGAATTGCGGTCATATTGGTCCACGAACCCGATTCATCACATGCCCATGTTCTCTGCTGCCATGTCCAGGGCACGTTTTGAGGCCATCCTGCGGTTCCTGCACTTTAGTGACAACACCGCCTCCCGTCCCAGGGGCCACCCTGCTTTTGACCGGCTCCACAAAATTTGGCCCCTCATAGACCATTTCAACCTGAAATTTGCAGATATTTATACCCCACAGCAAAACATCTGCATAGACGAGTCCCTGATACATTTTACCGGGCGCCTTGGCTTCAAACAATACATCCCAAGCAAGCGCGCCCGGTATGGGGTCAAATTGTATAAGCTCTGTGAAAGGGCCACAGGCTATACCCACAAATTTCGGGTCTATGAGGGAAAAGATCAGACCCTGGAGCCGGTCGGTTGCCCTGACTACCTGGCGAGCAGTGGGAAGACAGTTTGGGACTTGGTGTCACCCTTATTCGGCAAGGGGTACCATCTTTATGTGGACAATTTTTACACAAGTGTGGCCCTCTTTAGGCATTTGTTTCTAGAACGGATTGGCGCCTGTGGTACCGCGCGAACTAGTCGCGCGGGTTTCCACCAACGGCTCGTTACCACCCGTCTTGCAAGGGGGCAGAGGGCCGCACTGTGTAACGAAGAACTGCTCGCGGTGAAATGGAGAGACAAGCGTGACGTTTACATGCTCTCCTCCATTCACGCAGACACGACAATACAAATTGAGCGAGCAACCCGTGTCATTGAAAAGCACCTCTCAGTCCACGACTATAACCTCCACATGGGAGGGGTCGACTTCAATGACCAGATGTTGTCTCCGTATTTAGTTTCCCGACGCACCAGACGCTGGTATAAGAAGGTGTCTGTATATTTAATTCAATTGGCTCTGTACAATAGTTTTGTTCTCTACAGTAAGGCTGGGAGAACTGGATCCTTCCTCAAATATCTTGGTCAAATGCCAACTTTGTATAAAAAAATGGGAAAAGTTGTCTTTTGCCAAGATATTTCTCTCACCCAGCATGGGTATATGTAAAATGACACCCCAAAACACATTCCCCAACTTCTCCTGAGTACAGAGATACCAGATGTGTCACACTTTTTTGCTGCCAAGGTGGGCAAAGGGGCACATATTCCAAATTGCACCTTTCGGATTTCACCGGTCATTTTTTACAGATTTTGATTGCAAAGTACTTCTCACACATATGGGCCCCTAAATTGCCAGGGCAGTATAACTACGCCACAAGTGACCCCATTTTGGAAAGAAGACACCCCAAGGTATTCCGTGAGGGGCATGGCGAGTTCCTAGAATTTTTTATTTTTTGTCGCAAGTTAGTGGAATATGAGACTTTGTAAGGAAAAAAGAGAAAAAAAAAATCATCATTTTCCGCTAACTTGTGACAAAAAATAAAAAATTCTAGGAACTCGCCATGCCCCTCATGGAATACCTTGGGGTGTCTTCTTTCCAAAATGGGGTCACTTGTGGCGTAGTTATACTGCCCTGGCAATTTAGGGGCCCAAATGTGTGAGAAGTACCTTGCAATCAAAATGTGTAAAAAATGGCCTGCAAAATCTGAAAGGTGCACTTTGGAATATGTGCCCCTTTGCCCACCTTGGCAGCCAAAAAGTGTGACACATCTGGTATCGCCGTACTCAGGAGAAGTTGGGGAATGTGTTTTGGGGTGTCATTTTACATATACCCATGCTGGATGAGAGAAATATCTTGGCAAAAGACAACTTTTCCCATTTTTTTATACAAAGTTGGCATTTGACCAAGATATTTTTCTCACCCAGCATGGGTATATGTAAAATGACACCGCGAAACACATTCCCCAACTTCTCCTGAGTACGGCGATACCAGATGTGTCACACTTTTTTGCTGCCAAGGTGGGCAAAGGGGCACATATTCCAAAGTGCACCTTTTGGATTTCACCGGTCATTTTTTACACATTTTGATTGCAAAGTTCTTCTCACACATTTGGGCCCCTAAATTGCCAGGGCAGTATAACTACCCCACAAGTGACCCCATTTTGGAAAGAAGACACCCCAAGGTATTCCGTGAGGGGCATGGCAAGTTCCTAGAATTTTTTATTTTTTGTCGCAAGTTAGTGGAATATGAGACTTTGTAAGAAAAAATAAAAAAAATAAAAATCATCATTTTCCGCTAACTTGTGACAAAAAATAAAAAGTTCTATGAACTCACTATGCCCATCAGCGAATACCTTAGGGTGTCTACTTTCCGAAATGGGGTCATTTGTGGGGGTTTTATACTGTTTGGGCATTGTAGAACCTCAGGAATCATGACAGGTGCTCAGAAAGTCAGAGCTGTTTCAAAAAGCGGAAATTCACATTTTTGTACCATAGTTTGTAAATGCTATAACTTTTACCCAAACCATTTTTTTTTTTGCCCAAACATTTTTTTTTAATCAAAGACATGTAGAACAATAAATTTGGCAAAAAATTTATATATGGATGTCGATTTTTTTGCAAAATTTTACAGCTGAAAGTGAAAAATGTCATTTTTTTGCAAAAAAATCGTTACATTTTGATTAATAACAAAAAAAGTAAAAATGCCAGCAGCAATGAAATACCACCAAATGAAAGCTCTATTAGTGAGAAGAAAAGGAGGTAAAATTCATTTGGGTGGTAAGTTGCATGACCGAGCGATAAACGGTGAAAGTAGTGTAGTGCCGAAGTGTAAAAAGTGCTCTGGTCATGAAGGGGGTTTCACCTAGCGGGGCTGAAGTGGTTAAATGGGCTGTTCAGTTTGAATAGGAAACCAGACAACACTTAGGAATAGGATGCAATAAAGAACAGAGCAAGTACCTACCTAGAAAATCCAGCACTGCTGTTCTGGTTCTCCCTACTAGGCTCTGTTTACTTGGGTGCAACAGCAACTTCACAAGTGACCGCTGCAGCCAAGAGGCCAGCTTGGCTGCAGTGATCACATGTTATGGACATGACATCACCATCGCCGCTGAGAAAACAGAACCCAGATTGGAAAACTTGAGCGGCAGTTCTAGAGTTCCAGGGTAAGTACCATTCTATTCTTTATTCAGGCTAATCTTCAGTGTTGTCCGGATACTTTCTGAAACCGGACAACCTTTTTTAATTTGGTTTATTGGAGATGTTTAAAAAGCAGTATGCTCCAAGTCATACTTTTAGAATTTTTTGACATATCCGTTTTTTAAAAAATTGTGAAAAACATGTGAAATCCATGGGATTTACGAACCAAAAATAAAAACCACTATAAACAAGTGTGTATTTTTAATGGAGACCTTAGTGTACTATTATATCATTCTGTTGCAATATTTAAAGATCAACATTTTATTTTTAGGTCATATCATCCAGCCCTAGGCTTATGAGGGAGAGAATGTAGCCTAAGATAGAACACCAACGCTCAGACAGAAGGAGCAGGAAAGTTTCAGAGTAGCACAGTGCTTCCAGAGGGAGCAGAAGAGTATCAGAGTGCTGCCAGAGCGAGCATCAGAGTGCTGCTAGGGGGAATATCAAAGTGCTGCCAGATCGAGCATCAGAGTGCTGCTAGGGGGAGTATCAAAGTGCTGCCAGAGCGAGCATCAGAGTGCTGCTAGGGGGAGTATCAAAGTGCTGCCAGAGCGAGCATCAGAGTGCTGCTAGGGGGAGTATCAAAGTGCTGCCAGGGGGAGCAACAGAGACAAGACAGCTCAGGAAACAACTTGAAAATCTAGCAGCAGGTCTGTAGGAGACAACAATTGTTGCCTAGTTGAGCCAAGCATTGCCCTACCAGTCAAGCCACACTCTGGCCGAGGAGATTGGTATCCTCCAGCCATACATCACTGCCCCAGGCAAGATAGACACCACATTTGTCCACTGTTACAAACACGATATAATAAGCCATGGCTAGCACATCAAAAAAAAGAAAAGTAGACTCAGAAAATCGAGATTTCAAAGATGAATGGACTGCAAAATATTGTTTCATTCTTATGAATGTTGCCAACCCAAAGCCAATGTGTTTAGTATGCAACGAAACAGTGGCCCTTATAAAAAGTTGTAATGTAAAACGACATTATGAAACAAAACATAAAAGTTTTGAACAGAATTATCCACAAAATTCTGAGATACGAAAAAAAAAAAATTGCTTCGTTAACTGCATCATATCAAGCTTCTACTAAGCGTCTTGTTAGTTCAATGTCCCAGCAGGAAAAAACAACTGAATCATCACTGAGGGTTGCTTGGATTTTAGGAAGACACAAAAAACCATTTTCAGATGCAGAGATTGTTAAAGAATGTATGGTTGAAGTTGTAGACGCCATGTTTGAAGGTAAACAGAAAGAAGAATTTCAAGGAAAAATCAAACAAATTCCCTTGTCTGATTCCACGGCAGCACGCCGAACTGAAATAATTTCAGAAGATCTGCTCTCCCAGCTTGAGATGAAAAAGGCAGATTGCATTTCATTAGCTGTGGATGAATCATGTGATGCAACTGATAATGCCCAGCTTATGGTATTTGTTAGATTTTATGACGACACACAAAAAGATTTTTGTGAAGATCTACTTGGCATGACTGTCCTCCATGCTCACACAAGAGGTGAAGATCTTTATGGAGCAATTACAGAAATGCAGAAAAAAAGGGACATTAACTTGAATTCAGTTATTTCAGTTGTAACGGATGGAGCTCCTGCTATGGTAGGAAAAGAGAAAGGGTTGGTGCCACGCTTGAAAGTGCTCAATCCTAGTTTGATTTCTTACCATTGTATAATACACCAGTCTATCTTGTGTGCTAACCTTGGAGAAAAATATGCAAATGTCATGGAAAATGTTATGAAGCTGATTAATTTTCTCCGTGCCTCTTCAGCACTTCAACATCGTCTGCTGAAAGAATCTTTAACTGAAGTCAATGCTGCCTTCAGTGACCTACTTGTCCACAACAATGTAAGGTGGCTTAGTAAGGGCAGAGTTTTAGAACGCTTTTGGAGTATTCGGAAAGAGCTGGAAAAGTTTTTAGCTGAACAGAAGACAGAAAAACCAAAAGCATTTTTGACATTTATAAGTAACAAAGACAAAATGGAAATTGTTGCTTTCCTGGCAGATATTACAAGTCATTTAAATGTTTTTTAAATATAAAACTACAAGGCAAAAATATAACTATTTTTGACCTTGTGGAAGCAGTGAGGGCTTTTCAGAAGAAATTAGAGGCTTTTCAAAGTGATCTAAAAGAGAACTTGCTTCATTTTCCAAAGCTTGATGAATATAGCCAACAAGAAAATACCAAAGAAAGTGTATTCTCCAACCATGGGGACTTCATGCAAGGCCTAATTGACAATTTTAAAAGTCGCTTCCAAGACTTCACAATTGGCCAAGAAGTTTTGTTATGTATTAAAAATCCATATCTGGTAAAAAAACATTGGGCGTTTTGCTACTGAGGCCCATCATGCTTTTACCTGGGCAAATTCTGCTACCCTACAGATGGAGCTAATTGATCTGCAAGAAGATGCTGTTTTAAAAGTTCAGTTGAATGATTGTGACCCAGTTTTCTTCTGGACAAAACTGGTTATTCCAGCTAAATATCCACTTATACAAAAAATAGCAATCCATGTCCTTACTATGTTTGGTTCTACATACACTTGTGAATCTGCATTCTCCACTATGAATCTGGTGAAGAACAGATACCGCACTCAGATCACAGATGAGCATTTGCACCAGTGTGTTCAATTTTCACACTAAAAACAATTATAAATCTGAATGTAAATAGTTCTACAAAGTTTGCAAGACATTAAAAAGATGGTATCTTTACTGTTGGCCTTCAGCTCGGACCTTCACCTGACTGCAGACCCAGGTATGTGGACCTTTAATAAAACTAGTTGAGTACCCCTGCTCTAGTAGCTTGTCCTACCTGTATAGTGGAGCTGAGCCCATAGCAGATAATACTTGTCTGGCTGAGGGAACAGAAAAGGACAGAGGCAGGTTGAGGACAGGTGAGGGCACAGGGCCTGCTCCTGGGCCATGCCAACTAAGGGTTGTATCTGACGAACGCACCAACTCTTGACTGTCTGATGTCACTTGGGACGAAGTGGATGACCCAGTTAACCATTGGGTTGCTGGTCAAGATGACACTAGGAGCTCAGGCCTCTCGCTGCGGCTCATGCTGCCACGCCCCCTTACTCTGCTCCTGAAGGAGAAAATAAAAAAATATATAGTATAATGCCGCCTGATTATGCTAGACACTACATTCCCAAATGTTATGTGTGTGTACACATTCCTAAGGTGGGGGCACTCACTTGGGCTTTGCTAAAGTCTGTCCGCACAGTTTTTTTTCCAGTGGCTACCATAGTCCAGTAAGTTCGGGTGAAGACACAAAAAAATAAAATAAAAATTGCCAATCTGAAGAAGGGTCATGTTTAGAGTTGAGCGGACACCTGGATGTTCGGGTTCGAGAAGTTCGGCCGAACTTCCCGAAAATGTTCGGGTTTTCGAGATCCGAACCCGATCCGAACTTCGTCTCGAACCCGAACCCCATTGAAGTCAATGGGGACCCGAACTTTTCGGCACTAAAAAGGCTGTAAAACAGCCCAGGAAAGGGCTAGAGGGCTGCAAAAGGCAGCAACATGTAGGTAAATCCCCTGCAAACAAATGTGGATAGGGAAATGAATTAAAATAAAAATTAACCAAAATCAATTGGAGAGAGGTCCCATAGCAGAGAATCTGGCTTCACGTCACCCACCACTGGAACAGTCCATTCTCAGATATTTAGGCCCCGGCACCCAGGCAGAGGAGAGAGGTCCCGTAACAGAGAATCTGTCTTAATGTCAGCAGAGAATCAGTCTGCATGTCATAGCAGAGAATCAGGCTTCACGTCAGCCACCAATGCAACAGTCTATTGTCAGATATTTAGGCCAAGCACCCAGACAGAGGAGAGAGGTTCCGTAACACAGAATCTGGCTTCATGTCACCAGAGAATCAGTCTTCATGTCATAGCAGAGAATCAGGCTTCATGTCAGCCACCAATGCAACAGTCCATTGTCAGATATTTAGGCCCAGCACCCAGGCAGAGGAGAGAGGTCCCGTAACAGACAATCTGGCTTCATGTCAGCAGAGAATCAGTCTTCATATCATAGCAGAGAATCAGGCTTCACGTCAGCCACCAATGCAACAGTCCATTGTCAGATATTTAGGCCCAGCACCCAGGCAGAGGAGAGAGGTCCCGTAACACACAATCTGGCTTCATGTCAGCAGAGAATCAGTCTTCATATCATAGCAGAGAATCAGGCTTCACGTCAGCCACCAATGCAACAGTCCATTGTCAGATATTTAGGCCCAGCACCCAGGCAGAGGAGAGAGGTCCCGTAACAGACAATCTGGCTTCATGTCAGCAGAGAATCAGACTTCATATCATAGCAGAGAATCAGGCTTCACGTCAGCCACCAATGCAACAGTCCATTGTCAGATATTTAGGCCCAGCACCCAGGCAGAGGAGAGAGGTCCCGTAACAGAGAATCTGTCTTCATGTCAGCGGAGAATCAGTCTTCATGTCATAGCAGAGAATCAGGCTTCACGTCACCCACCACTGTAACAGTCCATTTTCATAAATTTAGGCCCAGCACCCAGGCAGAGGAGAGAGGTCCCGTAACAGAGAATCTGTCTTCATGTCAGCGGAGAATCAGTCTTCATGTCATAGCAGAGAATCAGGCTTCACGTCACCCACCACTGTAACAGTCCATTTTCATAAATTTAGGCCCAGCACCCAGGCAGAGGAGAGAGGTCCCGTAACAGACAATCTGGCTTTATGTCAGCAGAGAATCAGTTTTCATGTCATAGCAGAGAATCAGGCTTCACGTCACACACCACTGTAACAGTCCATTTTCATAAATTTAGGCCCAGCACCCTGTAATGCCACCGACGGGGCGGCCTCTTGTTTGTCTGCCGCGGTCCTCTGCGTTCCACCGTGGAACGCGGAAGACGCACGAACTCCGGGTTGTGAAGCGGCGGCTGCGTTCCACGGTGGAACGCGGAAGTCGTCCGGACCAATCAGAGATCCCTTCTCACTTCCTGGCCCTATTTAAGGGCACTGATGAGGCAGCATGGCGTGCTGTGATTGTTGTCGGAACGCCTGCTGCTTCACGAACCTGTGTATGGGACTATCACCAACCGGACCCTTCTCATTCCCCTGCTGCCATCCGGAAGACGGATCCGCTCAGTCCTGATACTGGAGTCACCTGGGAGTCTCAGCCATCGCACAGCTACTGCCAATCGCAAGTACCCTATCTGTGAGAGAGCACCTCTCCTTTACCTGCATGCAGGCTGATATAACTGTGTATGACTCTTACTGAGTACCCGCTGTTAACTCTGCCGCAGCCACTGCATTCTGGTGTTCCAACTACCAACCCACAGTCTATGAAGCAATAGTATTGTGCTGAATTGTGTTGTTTCTTCTTTGATCACGTGATGGTAGAATCTCAAACTCACCGTTGAGGTTGTGAGTGACGCCTGAGATTCATATCTGATTGATCCTATTACTCCGCAGTTGAGATCCACTATTGAAAAAATTGCAGACGTGACAGTATCACAGCACCCTTAAAAGATGGATCCAGCGGAACTCGCTAGACATATGGTTTCTTTATCCCAGAGAGTCGAGACCCTATCCACCTCTATGCAGGACCTGCAGGTAGAGAACCAAAGATTGCGTACTTTGGTTAATCAAAACACAGGAGTTGCACCTCCCAGAGAGGGACCTGAACCCAAGGTCTGTGCCCCCGAACCCTTTTCCGGGGATAGGAAAATCTTTCGCCAATTCATAAGTTCGTGTAGACTCATGTTTGACCTACGCCCACGCACTTATTACAATGACCGTATAAAGGTACTCACACTCATCTCCTACCTTAAAGGGGAACCCCGAGCCTGGGCCGAGACCTACTTTGATGAAGAGGATGAGGTCCTAGATTCTTTCCCCAGATTCATGGAGGCCATGGCACTCCTCTATGATGACTCTAGTAAACAATTGACCGCTGAGACTGCCATCAGAGCACTCAAACAAGGCCGCCGACCAGTCGAAGATTATATTGCCGAATTTAAACGGTGGGCTAGGGAGACGGAGTGGAATAATCTCAGTCTTCGTAACCAATTCCGCCTCGGCCTTTCGGAGGCCTTGAAAGATGAAATTGCCCGTGATGAATTACCTTCCAGCTTAGATGAGCTAATCCAACGCTCTGTCACGATTGACCGCCGCCTCCGTGAACGGAGAGCAGAAAGAGTCTTCACCCCCACACCAGCCTCAAGAGGAGGCAGATCTCCCCCTAAGGAGGAGCCAATGGAGCTAGGAACCATGCGGGGACCCCTCACGCCGACTGAAAAGGCCAGGAGACGCACGTTGAACCTATGTCTCTACTGTGCCTCCCCTGACCACGTAGTGGATGACTGCCCGGCGGTTATAAATAAAACAGGAGGTAGGGAAATGCATATCTGCAAATTGACACATAGTCTCTGCCACCGCAATTCTTACATATACATTTCTCTCAGCTTACAGTGGGATACCGAGAGGATCATCGCTAAGGCCATAATAGACACCGGAGCCTGTGGCAACTTTATAGATTCACAGCTGGTTAAGTCCAATAAAATACCCCACACATTGAAGCTACTCCCGGACTCTTAATACTGCTGAAAAGAACTACCCCATTGGGGAAAAAGAGCTGTTAGCTATTAGGGATGCTCTGGGCAACTGGAGACATCTTTTGGAAGGAGCCCAACATCCCATTATGATTTTCACTGACCACCGTAATTTACAGTTCCTCAAGACTTGTAAAACCATGTCGGCAAGGCAAGTACGGTGGAGCCTTTTTTTTGGTCGTTTTGACTTTCACATATCCTATAGACCAGGTTCCAAAAATACAAAGGCTGACTCCCTCTCCCGGTTATACGAGGAGAGCGCTGACGCAGAGCCTCCTGCCTTACTGCTCCCGGCAAACCGGTTCGTGGGACTCGCCACGGGATTCAAGGAGCTCTTAAGACATGCTCCCTCTGAAGGGGATCCTCCTGTTCCTCCTGGGTTGACACCAACCGAAGGATTCTTTTTCAAAAACGACAAACTTTACATCCCTCCTAGAATGCAACCTTCTGTCATTCGACTCATGCATGACACACCCCTAGCGGGCCACCCGGGCATCACCAAAACGTTGGAGCTTATACGCAGAAAATTCTGGTGGCCAAACATGACCAAATCAATCCACGAATATGTCTCCACCTGTGATATCTGTGCCTCTACCAAAACCGATAGAAAGCCTCCCTATGGGTTACTGATGTCATTAGAAACACCCACCAGACCTTGGGAGATTGTCTGTCGATTTTATAGTCGACCTCCCTCGCTCAGAGGGTTGCAACACCATCATGGTTACTGTCGACCTACTAACCAAAATGGCTCACTTCTCCCCACTTAAAAAATTACCATCATCAAAAGAAACCGCCCAGACCTTCCTCAGCCAAGTCCTCCGATTACACGGTTTACCCTCCAGGATTATTTCCGACAGGGGCAGTCAATTTGTATCAAAATTTTGGAAGACACTTTGCACAGCCCTCCAAATTGACCACAGGATGTCGACCGCATATCATCCACAAATTAACGGCCAGACAGAGCGAGTAAATCAGTGTTTAGAACAGTACATTCGATGCTATTGCAGCCATCTCCAAGATGACTGGTTTGATCTACTGCCTCTAGCCGAGTTTGCATACAACAATTCAATGAATTCCTCCACTCAATACTCTCCTTTCTATGCAAATTACGGTTTCCACCCGACCAACCTGCCACCTGATTACTTACCCGGTAACGTTCCTGCAGTTCAGGACTACCTCGAATGTCTAAAAGAAACTTCCCTCGCAATACAAGACAACCTAAAGACCGCGAAAGAGCGACAAAAAAGACATTATGACACTCGACACTCTAGTCCCCCTACATACTCTGTAGGAGACAAGGTGTGGTTGTCTACGAGAAATCTCCGCCTTAACGTGCCCGCTAGGAAACTCTGTCGCCAGTACATCGGCCCATTTCCCATCGAGAAAGTCCTGAATCAAAATGCGGTACGCCTAACTCTTCCTCCCGACTGGAGAATCCATCCCTCCTTCCATGTGTCCATGCTCAAACCGTACAAACCTAACCGGCTCCCTCTTAGGGCCTCTCCCCCTGCCCCTCCAATTGAGGTCCAGGGTGAGGTTGAGTACGAAGTCGACAAAATACTCGACTCCCGAAAAAGGGGATCATCTATACAGTATCTCATACGATGGAAGGGTTATGCTCCTGCGGATGACTCTTGGGAAGACTCACAGGATGTACATGCTCCTAGGTTGACCCGTTTGTTCCATCGTAGGTATCCTGATCGGCCTACTCCCAGGGGGAACTCCGGAGGTGTTCCCTTGAGGGGGGGATACTGTAATGCCACCGACGGGGCGGCCTCTTGTTTGTCTGCCGCGGTCCTCTGCGTTCCACCGTGGAACGCGGAAGACGCACGAACTCCGGGTTGTGACGCGGCGGCTGCGTTCCACGGTGGAACGCGGAAGTCGTCCGGACCAATCAGCGATCCCTTCTCACTTCCTGGCCCTATTTAAGGGCACTGATGAGGCAGCATGGCGTGCTGTGATTGTTGTCGGAACGCCTGCTGCCTTACGAACCTGTGTATGGGACTATCACCAACCGGACCCTTCTCATTCCCCTGCTGCCATCCGGAAGACGGATCCGCTCAGTCCTGATACTGGAATCACCTGGGAGTCTCAGCCATCGCACAGCTACTGCCAATCGCAAGTACCCTATCCGTGAGAGAGCACCTCTCCTTTACCTGCATGCAGGCTGATATAACTGTGTATGACTCTTACTGAGTACCTGCTGTTAACTCTGCCGTAGCCACTGCATTCTGGTGTTGGTAACCCACAGTCCATGCACCAGTGATGGCCATGAGCTGGTCTGGGTGCCACTCTGCTGTGAACATGGTTCCTCCTCCTCCATCTCCTCCTCCTCATCCTCCACCTCCTTATCCTCCAGAACTGTGCCCTGGCTGGACTATTGTGTACCTTGGGTTTGTGAGTGCAGGAACCCACCCTCGGAGCCACTTGGAAATGACTGGCTGGAAACCCTACAAAATGATCCCTCTTCCTCCTCTTCCTTCTGTGCCACATCCTCTTCCATCATCGCCAGCAGCGTTTTTTCAAGGAGGCATAGAAGTGTGATAGTAACGATGAGAACAGTGTTATCGGCACTGGCCATGTTGGTGGAGTACTCGAAACAGCGCAACAAGGAACAAAAGTTGTGGTCTCGCATGGAGGCCCAGTCATTGGTGGTGAAGTGGTGCTATTCCGCCGAGCGACTCACCCGTGCGTGCTGCAGCTGAAACTCCACTATCACTTTTGCGCTATGTTGGATTTAAATGAAGGCCGTATATGATCATACATAGTGAGGATGGACTATAACAGCTGGGAGACTATTAACGGAGGTTATGAACGGGTTAAAATAGACCGAGGAGGTAGGGGGAGTATTTACAAACAAAAAGGGGGGTGGAGGCAAGTGACGAATACATCCATCTCAGGGAGATCGTAAGCGTTTCTCCATTCATACCTGATGCCGTAGTTACCAGGAAGTGGAGATGACGAGGAGTTAGAGGGAGACGCATAGGATATTGCGTCAGTGGATTGACTTGACCGGAAAGCGGAGGAGCCGACGGAGGAGGCGCCTGTGATTGGTCGCCGGGGATGGCTCTGATAGATGGGCGAGATCTGTTTAAGTTTATAAGAAGGTCTTATGAAGCGCGCGCGCTCATATACCCCGCATCCCCTGACGAAGCCACAGCTGGTGGCGAAACATGTCGGGAGGGGTGGTATAGGGCGACTTTTAACACAGTGAACAGTGTTAGGGAAACTGCCAACAATATGCTGCAGTTAGCAGCTGAATAGATAAGGGGAAAGTGTGAGGCTAAAGTAATGTAGATTGTAGCGGCTACTCACTAAGTCAGTAATAGAGGACGCAGTGCAGTGTCAGCAGAGTTTAGAGAGGAGGACAGATAGTGGTTAGGAAAACTGTTGAATCCTTGAAAGCTCCGTGGTGCATACAAACAGCTACAAACACGAGATTAGCAACATTGTTAGCTGGTTGGTAACCTTGTACATAGGGACCACTCAGTAAAGAAAGTTTGGCAGGAGTGATATTCACATCAGCGTTCCGTAGTCACCCACTGCCAAGGAATCTGCCTAATAACTGCCAGCGTCAATATCATCCCACATTTAATGGTGGGATGAGGTGTACCCTATTAAGGGTTCCTATCAAACTACTGTGCACGTAATTACATCTTGAGAACTGCCAATCAAACTACTCCGACAAAATCCCATGCAACACTGTGACACTGAAAATTTTAATTATTCATTTCTTTTTTTGTAGTGTGTATTGTCAAATAATAATAAAGTATAAAAATTTTATAAAATTGGTTAGGGACCCCTACAGGGATTCAAGGTCTATTGCAGGCCATTGTTGTATATATATAAATATCCCGAGGGTCCTTAAAAGGGACTTTGATTAAAAATATTTTGGATACAGGGGTTACCCCCCAATACGATAGAGCCCTGTTATTTGGAAATTATTCCACGTCACGAGTTGTGATATGGCAGGATTTTTGGCTCAGGGTATAAGCAAGGATATATTCAGCTTGGAGGCCACACAGGTATTTTCACAGCAGGCAATTCCTTTGAATAGTACAGATATCATCACAGGTTTTAAAAATCTCAGCAAGACGTATAAGCAATACTACCGCTCCTGGTGGGAAATAGCTAGTCTTGAGACCTATCTGAACCAGAAGATAGTGTACAGAGGCTTGAGAAGCACCCTAAGACCGAACATCCATATTGAGGACCCTGAGTATATCAAGGGGTGGGAGGAAATTCAGACAGAGAGCTCTTTGAAGCTCATGAGGTATATGGTGGAATATGAAAAACAAAGCTTCGAACGTACTGTAGCACAGTTAAATCAGGAGGTCAAAGAGATACTTACCTTCGGACAACATCCGGACTTTAAAAATCAGGAATTAAAATTGCAGAAAAATCTGGAAATCCTAAAAGAGGAAATAAAAGAACGGAAACACCGTAAATATATCCGGGATAGATTGGATTTCGATACCAATCGTATTTACAATTGGAAAAATAGGCAGAACTATCCAACTAGAAGTACCCGATATACTGATTATTCTGAATCTGATACATCAGGCACCGAAAGTACTAATAATCAAGACCCCAGAAATAGGGGGGGAACAAAAAGAAAGGTGCGTTATAGCAGATTCAGAAATCAGAAAAAAACTGGTAATCCCAGGGCCAACATACCAGAATGTACCCTACCTCAAGCAAGTGGGGTGCCTTCCTTTTTGGGTGGCTTTGCATTCTCCAATGCAAACATAGGAGTTCAGAACAAGCCAGACCAAGTGGCCTCAGTGAGGTCCAAGATACCCTCTACCACAATGACCCCTCCGGAAACTACATCATCAGTGCCCCAACATGTAAGCATGAGTGGTACAAGTGTGGTTATACCACAAACCCAAGGCCTAATTGCATCCGGGCAACCAAATTTGTTTGGTACACCACCCATAGCCCCCCTTTTTTTAGGGCAGAGCAATGTCCAATCGAAGGACAGGGACAAGTGGGGGTACAACACAAAATAGTCCCGAGTGGAAATATTGAATCGACCCAAATTATAAACCTTTCGTCACAGTCTCTCACAGAAACACAAGTTACCCTATTATTAAAGGGATTAACATTCACGCCGGTACCTAATTTTGATAAATTCAGTTGGATAAAGGACATCAATCCTTTTGCACGCAAATTGGCACTGCACAAGCAGTTTTCCAGTACAAACACAGAGACTGGAAAACTTATCCAAAAAGAGCAACAAGCGTTGGATATACTGGAGAGCCTACATTTGGAAAGTGAGGGCTATAGTGTAGAAATTACTCCCCCATTAACAGGTCTCAAGCCAAGGTCCAAGTGGACCCCCCCCCTTCTCACAGTTCCAAAAGATTGACACTTTTGTACAGCTGGTGTCTCAGGACATCAATAAAGTGAGAATAAACAGGGAAGCTATCCCTGGGAATTTAACTAAGGAAGAACTAGTGTCTCTGGACGAACTAGGAGCTAATAAAGATATAATAGTAAAACCAAGTGACAAGGGGGGAAACATAGTTATCCTGAACAGGGATGACTATGAGGGTATGGTGAATAGACTGTTGGGGGATAAAGAAGTGTATCAGATCCTACAAGAAAATCCCACTAAGAGATATCTGGAAGATCTTAAAGATATCTTGGGAACCGCGAGAAGAAATAATCTCATATCCAAAGACGAATTGATTTTTTATACAACAAGAGCCCCACAATTCCAACCTTCTATGCACTGCCAAAAGTGCATAAGAGGAAGCATCCGATACCTGGGCACCCGATAGTTTCGGGTAATGACTCTCTTAGCCAACCTGCCAGTGAATATGTGGATGAGATATTGAGGCCATTTGTGTCTTCTCTCCCCTCATACATCAAAGATACGACAGATGTATTAACAAGAATTAGGGGAATTTCCTTATCTTCATCCACATTCCTGGCAAGCTTGGATGTGGAAGCTCTCTATAGTAATATAGATCATGAGCTGGGCATCCAGGCTATCAAATACTTTTTGGACACAAAGAGCACCAATTTTCACGAGCACAGTTTATTTATTTTATCACTGTTAAGATTCATCCTAACTCATAACTATTTCCTCTGTAACGGTACCTTCTACCAACAGATGAAGGGTACCGCGATGGGGACCCCGTGTGCACCGACTTTTGCGAATTTGTTTTTAGGGTGGTGGGAAGACACTATTGTCTTCACGGATAGTATGTCACTATTCACCAATCACATTTTATTTTGGGGTCGATTTATCGACGATGTTTTGTTGTTTTGGGAGGGGACGGAAGAGGAGTTTGTCACTTTTGTTGATAGGTTAAATAAGAACCAAATAGGTATGCATTTTACCTTCGAAATTCATCCCAACCAGATATGTTTTCTTGACCTTTTGATCCAGAAAAATGTGGATGGGCAAATCCTAACACAGATATATCGAAAACCTACCTCAACTAATAGCCTTCTCCACTGGACTAGCTGGCATCCAGTGGCCTTGAAAAAAGGAATACCAGTGGGGCAGTACTTGAGAGCCAGACGGAACTGCACCACGGAAGAGGCTTTCAAGAAAGAGGCTGATGAGCTCTTCAAACGATTTAGGAGCAGGGGTTACCCAAGCAAATGCCTTAAAAAGGCATTCAATCGTGCAAAGGGCATGGATAGGGATGAATTAATATCGGAAAATCACAAGGCCAATCAGGATAAAGAGGGAAGAGATAAAAGGATTAGATGCATAGGGACCTATGACTGTGGCAATCAAAAGGTGATGAAGATCTTAAAGAAACATTGGAAAGGTACTTACCAGCGATGACCAACTAAGAGCTGTTCTGCCATCTTATCCCAGCGTCACATATAGGAGAGGCCCAAACATCAGGGACAAGCTTGTCCACAGTTTCCTTCCTGAAAGACAAATGACAAATACGAGTTGGTTAAAATCCAGCATTACCGGTTCATTTCCCTGTGGAGGATGCACCTTCTGCAAATACCTACCCAAAGTGAAAAAATTCAAAAATCCTATAGATGGACGTGATTATGTGATCAGAGAGTTCTTCAACTGCCGGAGCAGTGGTATTATTTATATCGCCTCATGTAATTGTCCCAAATTATATGTGGGTAAGACCACACAGGAATTGAGGCACAGAATATCTGGTCACATCAGTGCCATAAACACGGGAAAAGACACGTCATTATATAGGCATATAACTTATGCCCATGGTGGAAACCTGGAGGTCCTCAAATTTTGGGGACTTGAGAAGAAAACTTTGGGACCGAGGAGAGGCAATCTAGATACAAAACTCCTACAGGAAGAGGCTAGATGGATACACAGATTGCAGACCCTGAGTCCAGGTGGCCTAAATGAGGGTTTCTCTTATACGGCCTTCATTTAAATCCAACATAGCGCAAAAGTGACAAGTAAAAGAAATAAAAAGTGAAAGAAATTATATACTAATAATACTAAATCAGAAGAAATGTTCCATATAGACCTCAGTTCAATTACAGAAATTACCGCCATATAATCATAGGATAGTCAAATCAAATCCCCCTCCCCCCCCCAAAAAACGAATCCGTATTAGTACATATCCAGGTTTCATCTCCACCTATATATATATACACACACATCATGGAGAAGAAACCGACTATAAGTGTTATCTTCAGGAAAAATATTAAGTGCAGCGGATGGACTATACCAGGACATCCGCTGTATGGTATAAAGTATGGTGGATATGTCATTTATTGGCAATCTTGATACAAGGACATAACTCTTACCATGAACAGTGTAAAGTATGGTGGATTTACTATATACTATTGAGAATATAATCAATTTTATAGCCTCATGCCAGTCATCCTGGATTATAAATGCTATTTTATGTGCATGTAAATAGTATATGTTCATACATAGTGAGGATGGACTATAACAGCTGGGAGATCATTAACGGAGGTTATGAACGGGTTAAATAGACCGAGGAGGTAGGGGGAGTATTTACAAACAAAAAAGGGGGGTGGAGGCAAGTGACGAATACATCCATCTCAGGGAGATCGTAGGTGTTTCCCCATTCATACCTGATGCCGTAGTTACCAGGAAGTGGAGATGACGAGGAGTTAGAGGGAGACGCATAGGATATTGCGTCAGTGGATTGACTTGACCGGAAAGCGGAGGAGCCGACGGAGGAGGCGCCTGTGATTGGTCGCCGGGGATGGCTCTGATAGATGGGCGAGATCTGTTTAAGTTTATAAGAAGGTCTTATGAAGCGCGCGCGCTCATATACCCCGCATCCCCTGACGAAGCCACAGCTGGTGGCGAAACATGTCGGGAGGGGTGGTATAGGGCGACTTTTTAACGCAGTGAACAGTGTCAGGGAAACTGCCAATAATATGCTGCAGTCAGCAGCTGAATAGAGAAGGAGAGAGTGTGAGGCTACAGGAATGTAGATTGCAGCGGCCACTCATATGAGTCAGTAATAGAGGACGCAGTGCAGTGTTAGCAGAGTTTAGAGAGGAGGGCAGATAGTGGTTAGGAAAACTGTTGAATCACTGAAAGCTCCGCGGTGCATACAAACAGCTACAAACACGAGATTAGCAACATTGTTAGCTGGTTGGTAACCTTGTACATAGGGACCACTTAGCAAAGAAAGTGTGGCAGGAGTGATATTCATATCAGCGTTCCGTAGTCACCCACTGCTAAGGAATCTGCCTAATAACTGCCAGCGTCAATATCATCCCACATCAAATGGTGGGATGAGGTGTACCCTATTAAGGGTTCCTACCAAACTATTGTGCACGTAATCACATCCTGAGAACTGCCAATCAAACCACTCCGACAAAATCCCATATAACACTGTGACACTGAAAATTTTAACTATTCATTTCTTTTTTTGTAGTGTGTATTGTCAAATAATAATAAAGTATAATTTTTTATAAAATTTGTTAGGGACCCCTATAGGGATTCAAGGTCTCTTGTAGACCATTGTTGCATATATATAATTATCCCGAGGGTCCTTAAAAGGGACTTTGATTAAAAATCTAACATAGCATATCTCAGAAAACCTTCAAACAGTTTACCCACAACAGATGTTAAACTTACCGGCCTATAGTTTCCAGGCTCTGTTTTTGGACCCTTTTTGAATATTGGCACCACATTTGCCATGCGCCAATCCTGTGGGACATTCCCTGTCAACATAGAATCTGCAAATATCAGAAATAAGGGTCTGGCTATGACATTACTTAATTCCCTTAGGATACGGGGGTGTATGCCATCCGGTCCTGGCGATTTGTCTATTTTAATCTTTTTAAGTCGCTGTTGCACTTCTTCCTGGGTCAGACAGGACACTTTTAATGGGGAATTTATTTCAACATTTATTTTTCTCAGTGAATACATTGGAGAAAAAAAATATTTAACAGCTTTGCTTTCTCCTCGTCGCTCTCTGCGACTCCCCCCTCATTACTCTTTAACGGGCCGACACCTTCATATTTATACTTTTTAACATTTATATAATTGAAGAAAATTTTAGGGTTAGTTTTACTCTCTTTGGCAATTAATCTCTCGGTCTCTAGTTTGGCCGCTTTTATTTGTTTTTTACATGTTCTATTTTTTTCCTTATAGTTTTTCAGTGCTTCCGTGCTACCTTCCTGTTTTAGTGTTTTATATGCTTTCTTTTTGTCATTTATTGCTTTCTTTACAGTTCTGTTTATCCACATTGGTTTCTTTTTGTTCCTTAACCTTTTATTCCCATACGGTATGTACCTCTCACAATGAGATTTTAGGATGCTTTTAAAGATATCCCATTTTGTGGCTGTATTTTTATTTGTGAGGACTTTATCCCATTTAGTTAGGCCTATGGCCTCTCTTAGTTGGCTATATTTAGCCTTTTTGAAGTTTGGTATTTTTGTTCCTCCCTGTAGAAACTCTCTTTTGAATGATAATTGGAAGGTTATTACTTTGTGGTCACAATTTCCCAGGTGTCCCCCAACCTGCACGTCTGTTGTTCTGTCAGGCCTATTTGTTAATACTAAGTCCAGTATGGCCGTCCCTCTAGTCGGGTCCTGAACCAGTTGGGAGAGGTAATTGTCTTTGGTTATTGCCAAGAACCTGTTTCCTTTATGAGATATGCAATTTTCAGTTTCCCAGTCTATATCTGGGTAGTTGAAGTCCCCCATAATAACCACCTAATTAGGATTTGCCGCCTCGTTTAGTAGTAGATTTTCTGTGGACTCTGGTATATTAGGTGGTTTATAGTAAACTCCTATTAGTAATTTATTATTGTTTTTAGCGCCATGTATCTCTACCCACAGTGACTCCACATGTTCATGTCCCTCACTTATATCTTCCCGGAGTGTGGGCTTTAGACAGGACTTTACATAAAGGCAGACCCCTCCCCCTCTCCGGTTTTGACGATCCTTTCTAAACAGGCTCTAACCCTGTACATTAACTGCCCAGTCATAGCTATCATCCAGCCATGTCTCAGTTATTCCCACTATGTCATAGTCCTCCTCACACATCACTAATTCCAGTTCACCAGTTTTATTAGTCAAGCTTCTGGCATTAGTATACATACATTTGAGAGGTTTATGTATATTTTTTACTCTACACCTTTCCTTCTGAACTGTTCTAGTCCCTCCTTCCATTCCTCCCCCAGTCTCACTACCTTGCCCCCGGTCTCTATCTGCACTATCTTCCCATTCTATAACATAATTACCCTCCCCCCCAGTCCCTAGTTTAAACACTCCTCCAACCTTCTAGCCATCTTATTCCCCAACACAGCTGTCCCTTCTCCATTGAGGTGCAGCCCGTCTCTACGATAGAGCCTGTAGCCGATAGAGAAGTCGGCCCAGTTCTCCAGGAACCCAAACCCCTCCTTCCTACACCAGTTCTTGAGCCACTTGTTAATTTCCCTAATCTCCCGCTGCCTCTCTTGTGTGGCCCGTGGTACAGGTAGTATTTTGGAAAATACTACCTTTGAGGTCCTTGCCCTCAGCTTTTGACCTAAATCCCTGAAATCATTTTTAAGGACTCTCCACCTACCCCTAACTTTGTCATTGGTTCCGATATGGACCATGACCACTGGATCTTCTCCAGCCCCTCCCAGTAATCTGTCAACCCGATCCGCGATGTGTCGAACTCTAGCGCCAGGAAGACAGCACACTGTTTGGGGATCACGGTCTTTGTAACAGATTTCCCTATCTGTTCCCCTAATAATTGAGTCTCCCACTACCAGCACCTGTCTGGCCTGCCCTGCTCTCCTGGTCCCCTGCTTACCGGAGCTGGCATTCCCCTGACTGGACTGGACTGACATCCCCCTCATCTGCCAAACGTGCAAACTTGTTGGGGTGTGTCAGATCAGGGCTAGCCTCCCTAGCACTCTTCCCTCTACCCCGCTTTCTAACTGTTACCCAGCTAGCTACCTCACTTTCCTCAGCCTCCTCTCTGTCACCCTCCCCCTCATCTACCCCAAAGAGTGCTTGCTCGGTGAGAAGCAAACTCTTTTGCAAATTATCAATGCCTCTCAGTGTTGCAACTTGCCCATTTAGAGACTCGATTAGCGATTCCAAACGGGTAATTTTTCTCACATATTGAACTAAGATATGCATCCTTGAACTCCTGTTCCAGGACTGCATACATCATGCAAGATGTGCACTGGACTGCATTGTCAATTGTGCAACACATACTAAATGGGGATTACACCACAGTACGTCGTCCCCACTTGCCACTACTTTTCAAGGTGAGCCATCCCTTCCCTTCACAACCAAGTAGGGGACAAAATCAGGTGTGCACTGCGCAACGCTATCTGTGGCAAAGTGCACCTGACTACGGATACGTGGACCAGTAAGCATGGTCAAGGCCGTTAAATCTCTATAACAGCACACTGGGTAAATGCAGTAGTGGCTGGGCCTGAGGCGGATAGCAGTTTGGCGCATGTCCTTCCACCACCGAGGATTGCAGGGCACTTCAGTTTGCCTCCTGTTGCTTCCTCCTCCTACTCTGCTTCCTTATCCTCTAGCAGCTCCTCATCCGGTCAGCGTAAAACCTTCACCACCAACTTCAGCACAGCCAGGGGTAAACGATAGCAGGCAGTTTTAAAACGTATCTGTTTGGGTGACAAACCCCACACCGCGCAGGAGCTATGGACGGTCCTTGAACAACAGACCGATGAGTGGTTTGTGCCAGTCAGCCTCAAGCCCGGCCTGGTGGTGTGCGATAATGGGCGAAATCTCGTAGCAGCTCTGGGACTAGCCGGTTTGATGCACATCCCTTACCTGGTGCATGTGCTGAATTTGGTGGTGCAGAGTTTCCTTAAAAATTACCCCGACATGTCAGAGCTGCTGCATAAAGTGTGGGCCGTCTGTGCGCGCTTTCGGAGTTCTCGCCCTGCTGCTGCTCACCCGTCAGTGCTGCAGCGTAACTTCGGCCTACCCCTTCACTGCCTCATATGCGACGTGCCCACAAGGTGGAACTTCACCTTG
Source organism: Bufo gargarizans (assembly GCF_014858855.1). Taxonomy (NCBI): domain Eukaryota; kingdom Metazoa; phylum Chordata; class Amphibia; order Anura; family Bufonidae; genus Bufo; species Bufo gargarizans. The sequence goes on along the minus strand of NC_058081.1, from coordinate 620,537,071 downwards.
CACATGCTGGCCAGACTGTGCGAGCAGCAGCAGGCGATAGTGGAGTTTCAGCTGCAGCACGCACGGGTGAGTCGCTCGGCGGAATAGCACCACTTCACCACCAATGACTGGGCCTCCATGCGAGACCACAACTTTTGTTCCTTGTTGCGCTGTTTCGAGTACTCCACCAACATGGCCAGTGCCGATAACACTGTTCTCATCATTACTATCACACTTCTATGCCTCCTTGAAAAAACGCTGCTGGCGATGATGGAAGAGGATGTGGCACAGAAGGAAGAGGAGGAAGAGGGATCATTTTGTAGGGTTTCCAGCCAGTCATTTCCAAGTGGCTCCGAGGGTGGGTTCCTGCACTCACAAACCCAAGGTACACAATAGTCCAGCCAGGGCACAGTTCTGGAGGATAAGGAGGTGGAGGATGAGGAGGAGGAGATGGAGGAGGAGGAACCATGTTCACAGCAGAGTGGCACCCAGACCAGCTCATGGCCATCACTGGTGCATGGATGGGGTGATACAGAGGACACAGACGATACACCTCCCACAGAGGACAGATTTTCGTTGCCTCTGGGCAGCCTGGCACACATAAGCGATTACATGCTGAAGTGTCTCCGCAATGATCGCCGAGTTGCCCACATTCTAACTTGTGCTGATTACTGGGTGGCCATGCTGCTGGATCCCCGTTACAAGGACAACATACTATCCTTAATTCCGTCACTGGAGCGTGATCGTAAGATGCGCGAGTACAAGCGCACGCAGGTAGACGCGCTGCTGGTGGCATTCCCACCTGACAGCTGGGGCACAGTGGAAGCACAAGGCGAAGGTGAGGAAGAGGTCGCCAATGCTGGGGCAACACCAGCACCTCAGAAGGCAGGATTAGCATGGCCGAAATGTGGAAAAGCTTTGTCAGCACGCCACAACAACCAGCACCACCGGCTGATATGGAACATCTTAGCAGGAGACAGCATTTCACCAACATGGTGGAGCAGTTTGTGTGAACACGCCTACATGTACTGAATGACGGGTCTGCCCCCTTCAACTTCTGGGTCTCCAAATTGGGCACATGGCCTGAGCTTGCCCTTTACGCCTTGGAGGTGCTGGCCTGTTCTACAGCCAGTGTATTGTCTGAACGTTTGTTTAGCACGGCAGGAAGGGGTTATCACAGACAAGCGCAGTCGCCTGTCCACAGCCAATGTGGACAAGCTCACGTCCATTAAAATGAACATTTACATTTTAGGGTGAATTTCACCAATTTTTGGGTGTATAGTACCACTACTATACCTAGTAGACAGGTTAAACAAAAAAAAATTGTCCTTTACTTTTCGGGTGAAATTAACCCATTTTTGGGTGTATAGTACCACTGCTATTGTCACGGCCATGGCTATGACCGTGACTCTTCAACCGCATGCTATTGTCAGCGGTTTGGTTTTGTTGTCAATCACAGGCGAGGGCAGTGGTATTTGCCTCACCTGTGGTTGCCGCTGACAACGCTATGTATGGGGCAGCTTTCCTGCTGTGCATGCGGTTGCACCTAGCAACCTCTATGTTAGGTGTGTGTGTATTGTGTTCACTGTGTTGTTTGTCTGTGTGCACTCTGTGTAGTGTGTTGTGTGCACTGACACTTTTCCTGCACTGTGGTTGCCCGTGGCAACGTTTGGCTGTCTGTACATGTGGTGGCAGTGTCCCGGTCTCCGGGCTATCTGTCAGGACACGGTTGCCACCCATGTCGTTGCCAGCGGCAACAACCACAATGTGTTGGTACTGTTGGACACTTTTCCTTTAAGTGGTGTTTCCCTTCTCTGGTGCTGGAAGGGTTAACTCCCTTCCCAGTGTGTGTGTGAGGCACTGGGTATGTCTGATCCTTGGGTGTGGCCTCTTAGGCCTATATAGCCTCTCACTTTACCATGGCTCAGGAGGTTGCTTCAGTCATGCTTTGCTGTAGCAGCCTCCTGTGATTTCCTCCTTCTTGTAAGGGCCACCCTTCCGGTCATAGGTTTAAGTTTGTGTGATGTTCAGTTTATGTTTTCCTTTACTATTCTGTGCAGCTATGGATCTGGGTTCCTGTGTGTGGATGTGTGTTTGCTGAGTTATATTTGTATTGTTTGTGGACTCCAGCTTGCCTGCACACGGACCCAGTCAGCAAGGCTGTGGCAGGTGGCTGGAACTAGTGCGGCACCTGCCATATCCATAGGCCTGTTGATGTTCCCTTCTTTATGCTGCTTGGCCAGTGAGACTCCTGCTCCTCCGTGTCTTGGAGGAGTGGGTTGTCTTACTCTGTTCTCTAGTTCAGGGCCGACTTCAGGGCTTGTAGGGACTATAAGGTTCCAGCGTATGAGCCCTCCTACCATCAAGGTCGGCTCATACTGACAGGAGACAGGGTCAGCATTAGGGACGCAATAGGAGGTGACCTGCTCCCTAATTCTGTGGTCCTGGTCAAGTAGCAACCGGACATCCACCATCATCGCACGGCTGAGGATTTCCCCATCCTCAGTCGTGACAGTATGACCGGAAGGGTGGCCCTTACAAGAAGGAGGAAATCACAGGAGGCTGCTACAGCAAAGCATGACTGAAGCAACCTCCTGAGCCATGGTAAAGTGAGAGGCTATATAGGCCTAAGGGGCCACACCCAAGGGTCAGACACACCCAGTGCCTCACACACACACACTGGGAAGGGAGTTAACCCTTCCAGCACCAGAGAAGGGAAACACCACTTAAAGGAATAGTGTCCAACAGTACCAACACACTGTGGTTGTTGCCGCTGGCAACGACATGGGTGGCAACCGTGTCCTGACAGATAGCCCGGAGACCGGGACACTGCCACCACATGTACAGTAGTGTTGAGCGCGAATATTCGAATATCGAATTTTTTTCGCGAATATCGGCACTTCGCTAATTCGCGAATATTTCGAATATAGTGATATAAATTCGATATCTCGAATATTCGTTTTTTTTTTATTTTTTTTATTGTTATATTTTTTTCTTTCCCACTTCCCTAAAGTTGTTCTTACCTGTCCTTTGGATTCCTGGCTTCCTGGCTGCTCCAGTCAGTGCCCGTTGCCGCTTCTGCCGACTTCCATGCTCATGGAGCGTCCCCATCACCATGGGAACATCTCCATATACTAGAATGTACTGTCGGATTTGAGAATTACGTTGAAATCGCAATTCGATTTTTTCAAGTTATAATAATCGAATTTCGATTTTAACTTAGCACTGCTATATGCCATATTAGGCTAACTAATATGGCATATAGCAGTGCTAAGTTAAAATCGAAATTCGATTATTATAACTTGAAAAAATCGAATTGCGATTTCAACGTAATTCTCAAATCCGACAGTACATTCTAGTATATGGAGTCGTTCCCATGGTGATGGGGACTCTCCATAAGCATGGAATATGGCTTCAATGGCTTGGTAGAATTAGCGAATTGACGAATATATTCGTTATATTCCACAAAACGAATATAACGAATGTATTCGTCATATTCCACAAAACGAATATAACGAATGTATTCGTCATATTCCACAAAACGAAGATAACGAAGTATTCTGCATCTTCATTTTAGCTACCTATTCATCAATTTTGCTAATTCTAGCAATGATATAGGAAAGTTGACTATAGAGACAGCTAAGTATAATTCGCTATGCGATTATATGACTGCTTTTTTTATAAATAGTATAATTATAATAATTATCAGGTATTATAATTATTCTATTTATTTTAAAAAAAAGCAGTAATATAATCGCATAGCGAATTAAACTTAGCTGTCTCTATAGTCAACTTTCCTATATCATTGCTAGAATTAGCGAAATTGATGAATAGGTAGCTAAAATGAAGATGCAGAATACTTCGTTATCTTCGTTTTGTGGAATATGACGAATACATTCGTTATATTCGTTTTGTGGAATATGACGAATACATTCGTTATATTCGTTTTGTGGAATATGACGAATACATTCGTTATATTCGTTTTGTGGAATATAACGAATATATTCGTCAATTCGCTAATTCTACCAAGCCATTGAAGCCATATTCCATGCTTATGGAGCGTCCCCATCACCATGGGAACGACTCCATATACTAGAATGTACTGTCGGATTTGAGAATTACGTTGAAATCGCAATTCGATTTTTTCAAGTTATAATAATCGAATTTCGATTTTAACTTAGCACTGCTATATGCCATATTAGTTAGCCTAATATGGCATATAGCAGTACTAAGTTAAAATCGAAATTCGATTATTATAACTTGAAAAAATCGAATTGCGATTTCAATAGGAGAATAGCCTTTAAGTTAAAATCGAAATTCGATTATTTAAATCGCATATTAATCGCGATAACAAGAATAATGACGAATATTCGATTTCGACGAATATAAAACGAATATTCTATCGAATATTCGCAAATTTCGTCGAAATCGAATATGGCACCTGCCGCTCATCACTAATGTACAGACAGCCAAACGTTGCCACGGGCAACCACAGTGCAGGAAAAGTGTCAGTGCACACAACACACTACACAGAGTGCACACAGACAAACAACACAGTGAACACAATACACACACACACCTAACATAGAGGTTGCTAGGTGCAACCGCATGCACAGCAGGAAAGCTGCCCCATAGATAGCGTTGTCAGCGGAAACCACAGGTGAGGCAAATACCACTGCCCTCGTCTATGATTGACAACAAAACCAAGCCGATGACAATCGCATGCGGTTGAAGAGTCACGGTCATAGCCATGGCCGTGACAGCTATACCTAGTAGGCCGGTTAAAAAATGTATAAATTGTCATTTACATTTTGGGGTGAAATTCACCAATTTTGGTGTGTATAGTACCACTGCTATACCTAGTGGACTGGTAAAAAAAAATAAAAAAAATTGTCAGTTATATATTCAGGTGAAATTCACCAATTTTTGGGTGTGATCTACTATACCTAGTAGATTGATAAAAAAAAATATAAAAACTTTTCAGATACATTTTTGGGTGAAATTCACCAATTTTTGGGTGTAATATACCCTCCTCTACCTAGTTGACAGCTTAATAAATTTCAATAATTTTTCCATTGCATTCTTGGGTTGACATTATACAATTTTAGACATGAATAAACACCTCCTATGCATAGGTGACAGGGAATAACATTTTATAAATTATTCAGTAATTAATGAGCACCACATCCTTACATTCAATGCTTAAACTTTGAAAAGTTGTCACACTTTTGTGCTTTAATAATTTCTCCCATATTTCAACTCTAATTTTAAATTTGAAAAAATGGATCCTCCCTTAAATTTGGTCTCTTTTTCTCACACTCCCTCTCCGGCTTGGAACCCTGATTCCCCACCACCCATAATCACCATGATAGGCGCATAAAAGAACATCGAAAGTTGATAGAGCAGATATCAAATTGGATCGTGAACATTACAAGGACGTGCGACATGGTGGGGCAGTAAGTGTGCACACGCCTACATGAACTGACTGACAGGGGTCAGTCCCTGCAACTTCTGGGTCTCCAAATTGGGCACATGGCCTGAGCTTGCCCTTTACCCCTTGGAGGTGCTGGCCTGCTCTGTAGCCAGTGTATTGTCTGAACGTGTGTTTAGCATGACTGGAGGGGGTTATCACAGGTTATATTTCCTGAACCCAAATAAAATTGAAAAACCAAAAACTAGTGTAGGCTACCTCCTCCTCCACCGCCGCTTCCACCGCCACCGCCACATCCTCAACCTCCTACTTCATATGGACCTGGTCCTCCTAGATCAAGATTATAATTTTTTATTTTTACGTATTTATGTCATTTAAAGTAATTTCCCTATCCACATTTGTTTGCAGAGCACTTGCCATGTGCTTAACCACATTTTGATGCCATTTGCAGCCCTCTAGCCCTTTCCATTACATTTTTACAGCCATTTTAATGCTCAAAAGTTCGGGTCCCCATTGACTTTAATAGGGTTTGGGGTCAAGTTCGTGTCCCGAACTTGAACTTTTTTCCGATGTTCGGCCGAACCCGTCGAACCCGAACATCGAGATGTCCGCTCAACTCTATTTAGGGCCTTTTAAGCAGCAGCAGCATGGTGATAAAAATGAGTGCCAACGTGACATGGTGTGGAGATGCCAGCAAGAGGAGACCACAAAGCGGCACAATGACTGAGTCTGGATAAAAGACTAAGTCACAGTTTGTTGAGAAAGATGCAGATGGAAACAAATCCGTAGAGCTGTATGACCGTCACCTGCAGATTAATGCAACCATCAAAATAAATTGGGTTTGTCTGTTCCACCTCAGCTCAGCTGCAGGCCCGCAACTCAAATATTTTACAGGGTCATCTCACATGCAGGCCCTTGCATAGAATTTAGAATTTTTTAGAGGGTCAGCATAGCTGCAGGCCCTCGCATATAATGTTTTACAGGGTCAGCTCACCCGCAGGCACTTGCATATAATGTTTTAAAAGGTCAGCTCACCAACAGGCCCGCACCTAAAATCTTGAACAGGATCACCTCACCTGCAGGCCCGCAACTCATGCTGCCATGCTTTAAAGTAGTAGCCGTAGCCGTTTATCAGGCGCCCTCTCCGAAATCAAACAATGATTCCCCCGTTACCGGTAGTCACCATGTTAGGCGCATAAAAGAACATCGAAAGTTGATAGGGAAGATATCCAAAGGGATTGTGGACTTTACGGGGACGTGGGATCAGGCAGAACTTATCTAGAGTCAAAAGAGCAGCAGCGGGGCCTCTCCTGTATGACGTTTCCTCATCCAAAATACAGCAGTGACATTGCCTGTAATTTTTTTTTTACTCATTCCAATAACAGGGTATCTTAAGAGTCCTGTATTTGTATTTATTGTCACTACCTCCACGAGTCAGGAGTGTGTGATTTGCGCACCACCCACTTGCCTTCCTTGGATGTGTTAGCTGTTTCTCAGGCTCCCTCTCTGGAATCAAACACTGATTCCCCATTACCCGTAGTTTACAATGGTTTTGAGCTGACAATTACATTGAGATTGTCACTATCACAAGGACGTGCCATCGGCCCCAGTTTGACTAGAGTCACCAAAGCGGCAGCAGGCCACTGCCCATAATGTTTTAGATGGTCAAATCAGCAGGCCATGCTCCTAATGTTTTTGAGGGTCACCATCATTAATCATTTTTAAAGGGTGTGTATAATGCGCTACTTTATGTGTAACTAAATGTGTATCGGAGTGCCTCTTCCTTGTAATTTTTGGCAGCATTTTATATACAAGTAAATATTCAGGAAATAATGTTTTCTATCAATTTTTTCTCTAAAATCGATTTTTTTTCCCTTGGGTTTGTGCGTATTATTGTCATTATGTAAAAGTGGCGTACTATTTGGACAGCATAGTTCCCAGCAGTGACCAGCGAGACCAAGATGCATCCATACATCCTCCCTATGCTGTTATAGAACTATTTTGGTGGTGTTTCCAACAATTTCTGACATTTTCTTATGAACCAGGCAACCCTCCCTAGTTTAATCTAGTTTAATGTATCTAGTTTAATGCTCGGATTCTCCCATTGACTTCCATTATATCTCGATGTGTTCGGTCTGAGCCCCTGAGCACCCACTGCGGTGCTCGATCAACACTAAACTGCACTACAGAATGGCAAATGTATTTTTTCTTTTTGCGGTAAAACATTCCACTAAAGCCTTTACTACAGATAAGTGCACCGCAGAGCGGTAAATATATTTTTTCTTTTTTCGCTAATACACGTCACAAAAGGCTTTTCAAGAAATAATTGCACTGTAGAACGGCAAATGTATTTTGTCATTTTGTGCTGAAACACTCCACCAAAGCCTTTACTACAGAAAAGTGCACCACAGAGTGGTAAATGTATTTTTTCTTTTTGTGCTAATACACGTCACAAAAGGGTGAACAAGAAATAACTGCACCGCAGAGCGGTAAATGTATTTTTTCTTTTTGAGCTAATACACATCACAAAAGGCTTTACAAGAAATAACTACACTGCTAAGCGGCAAATATATTTTTTCTTTTTCTGCTAAAACACCCCACCAAAGCCTTTACTACAGATTACTGCAAAGCAGAGCGGTAATTGTATTTTTTTTTCTTTTTGCACTAATACAAGTCACAAAGGTCTTAACTAGAGTTGAGCGGACACCTGGATGTTCGGGTTCGACGGGTTCGGCTGAACTTCACAAAAAAGTTTGAGTTTGGGACCCGAACTTGACCCGCACTTGACCCCAAACCCCATTGAAGTCAAAGGGGGACCCGAACTTTTGAACACTAAAATGTCTCTAAAAATGCCATGGAAAGAGCTAGAGGGCTGCAAATGGCATCAACATGTGGTTAAGAGCATGGCAAGTGCTCTGCAAACAAATGTGGATACGGAAATGACTTTAAGTAACATAAAATATGAACAATGAAAAATAATAATCTTGATCTAGGAGGACTAGATCCATATGAAGTAGGAGGTTAAGGAGGCAGTGGATGTGCCGGTGTAGGTGGAAGCGGCGGTGGAGGAGGGCGAGGTAGCCAACACTGGTTTTTGGTTTTAAATTTATTTAGATTTTTTTTAAATTAGGGTACACCCCAAAACATTGGGAAATATAACCTATTATAACAACTCTAGTCGTGCTATACACACATTAAGACAATACACTGGCTGCAGGGCAGGCCAGAACCTCCAAGGCGTAAAGGTCAAGCTCAGGCCATGTGCCCAATTTGGAGACCCAGAAGTTGCAGGGGGCAGACCTATCAGTCAGTTTGTGTAGGCATGTGCACAGATACTGCCCCCCCCCCATGTCACACGTCCCTGTGATGTTCATGATCCAATTGGATATCTGCTCTTTCAACTTTCCATGTTCTTTTCTGCGCCTACCGTGTTGATCACGGTTAGCGGCGAATCAGGGTTCCACGACGGAGAGGGAGCGTGAGAAAGGGATAGCACATCCAAGGGAGATCAATGGATGAAATTTAATTGTGATCGAGCGGAAATGTGGGAGAAGCTATTAAAACAGAAGAATTGAAGGAAAGGAGGGATCGTGTGGCAATTACCCACTCCCGACTCGGGGAGGTAGTGACGATAAATAACAATACAGGACTCTTAAGATGTCCTGTTCTTGGAATGATTAATAAAAAATTATAGGGAATGTCACTGGGGTATTTTGGATTTGGAAACGCTAGACAGTAGAGGCCCTGCTGCCGCTTTGTTGACTTTAGATAACTTTTGCCTGATTGCACGTCCTCGTGACGTCCACGATCCATTTGGATATCTTCTCTATCAACTTTCGATGTTCTTTTCTCAGCCTAACATGTTGATCACGGATATCAGCGAATCAGGGTTCCATGCTGGAGAGGGAGGTTGAGAAAGGGATACCACATCCAAGGGAGGTCAATGGCTGCAATGTGATCGAGCTGAAATGTGGGACAAGTTATTAAAGCTGAAGTATCGAATGAAAGGGCCAATTAAAGATGAATTTTACAAATGTAATTCCCTGTCACCTATGCAGAGCAGGGGGTTTTCATCACCAGAAATGGGTTAATGTCATTCACCATTGGAAAAGATGATTTTTTTTTTTATTTCGGTCCCTGTCACCTATGCAGAGCAGGGGTTTATTCACGGCAAAAAAAGAAAAATTTGTTAAATTTTTTAACCTGTCTACTAGGTAGAGCAGGGGTATATCACAGCCAAAAATGTGTGAATTTCACCCGAATATGTAACAGACAAATTAGTGGAATGTTACCTGTCTACTAGGTAGAGCAGGGGTATATCACAGCCAAAAATTTGTGAATTTCACCCGACTATGTAACAGATAAATTAGTGAAATGTTTTTACCTGTCTACTAGTAACAGCACACCCAAAATATCACACCCAAAAAGTGGTGAATTTCACCGAATATGTAACAGACAAATTAGTGAAATGTTACCCGTCTACTAGGTAGAGCAGGGGTATGTCACAGGAAAAAATTGGTGAATTTTATCCGAATATGTAACAGACAAATTAGTGAAATGACCTAAAATAAAATACGTACAAATATTTTTTTTTTTACTTGATTCATGAGGTAGAGGTCCATATGGAGTAGGAGTTTGAGGAGGCGGTGGACATAGCGGTGTAGGTGGAAGCAGCGGTGGAGGAGGGCGAGGTAGCCAACACTGTTTTTTGGTTTAAATTTAAAAAAAATTAAAGATAGGGTACACTATAAAAGAGTGTGAAATATCCAAAATACAACAATGAGCAATTGCGCTGTAGTATAACAATGGCTGGTTAAGGCCGGTATACATGTCTATTCTGCATAAGGTACAGACAAGTCCTTTAGGATCCATGCTTGGCTCACTTTAATTAACGTGAGCTTATCCACATTGGCTGTGGACAGGCGGCTGCGCTGTGCTAACGCCCCCTGCTGTGCTAAACACATGTTCAGACAAAACACTGGCTGCAGAGCAGGCCAGCACCTCCAAGGCGTAAAGGGCAAGCTCAGGCCACGTGCCCAATTTGGAGACCCAGAAGTTGAAGGGGGCAGACCCATCATTCAGTACGTGTAGGCGTGTGCACACATATTGCTGCACCATGTTTCTGAAATGCTGCCTCCTGCTAAGACGTTCCATATCAGCTGGTGGTGCACGTTGTTGTGGCGTGCTGACAAAGCTTTTCCACATTTTGGCCATGCTAACCCAGCCTTCTGAGGTGCTGGCAGTGCCCCAGCTGCTTTGGTGACCTCCTCCTCCTCTGCCTTCGCCTTGTTCTTCCACTGTGCCTCTGCTGTCAGGTGGGAATGCCACCAGCAGCGCGTCTACCAGCGTGTGCTTGAATTTGTGCATCTTACAATCACGCTCCAGTGAAGGAATTAAGGACGGTACGTTGTCCTTGTAACGGTCTTGCAAACGGTAAAGTGGTGCTGTTCCGCAGAGTGATTTACCCGTGCATGCTGCAGCTGAAACTCCACTATCGCCTGCTACTGCTCACACAGTCTGGCCAGCATGTGCAAGGTGGAGTTCTACATTATGGGCATGTCACATAATGGGAAATAGAAATAGGAAGTAGAAATTAGTGGGAAGTAGAAATTAATTAGATATACCACCTCTACAGGTTTGTGTTCGTGGTATGTAATTACACCCAAATATAGCAGAAAAAATATTGTAAACTGGGATTCAATAAAACGTAACCTTTACTAGGTCATTTAAAATTATGTATCACACTGGGTGAGAGACGACATTGAAAACACTAGCAACAATAATCTCCTCCACTGTATCAGTTCATATATTATAAAAAAATGAAATGAAAAAAAGGGTGGATCTCACCTCGTCTGGGCGGGGTCCACGACCATGGAGGGCGGTCCTGGCGGTGATGTTACCTTTAACCGCTGTGACCGGATGCTGATGTGGTAGCTGGCACGGTATTAACTCCTGGCACACCCTATTATGGCTTTCCTGCCTGTCTAGGGGTCAAGGGGCTGTTCTGATAGCCTGCCTACCACAATGGAGCACCCGCCCCGACAGGGGCGACCCCACACCGAACCTTTCCCTCAGTATGGGTCTAAAGTTCTATCAAGCCCTAACTACAACGCCCTACATGCAATGTTTCTGTCTTTTCCAGACATCATCAGGGGACTTCACATGTATATTCCAGGGCAACTACAAATAGAAATTATAAACAAACACTAAATATCGGTCACAGATATCTGAGCACCGCATGTATAGTGGCTTATCAGCAGCCTCAGTTTACTTACTGGAGATCAAGGTGATTTTAGCCTCGTATCCTTGGACAAGATGATAGGTAACTCTTGTCCTCACTGTTACAGGGGAAGTGTCCCATGTCAGTCCATGTCTCACCACAAATAACAGTGATTTGGGTGAGCATTGAATGGTTGTTAGCCGCCTCCTAATATACCCCTACTCCCAGTATGTGTACGCCCCCCATGATTATTGATCTCACCTGTCCGAATCTCTCAGGATGCTTGTCATTCCATGTGGAACGCATGCCGCTCGCGTGCGTTCCACCGGACCGGAAGTCAATGTCACGTGATTCAGGCTTAACCGGAAGTGAGGTCAGGGCCTGAGTCAGAGCGTTGCCAGTTGCATTGCAACCTCTAGGCTCATGACACTCGGCCCTGTTTCAAGGCAAATGATAGCTTGCCTGCTTTTTGTATACATGCACAATCGCATTACGGATTTCAATTGACAGGACAGCCACACACAGACCATCTTACTCTGAATACCGACCAGTACTTGGGCCAGGGAGCCTGATCTATGTCAGCTGGAGTACATACTTTGAAATATTACAATTCAAGATAAGTCCACCATCGGATCCGATGCGCCCATCAATTGGATGTGACAGCATCGGGTCCGAGGGCGACCAAGTCAGGTGACCGCATTACATTAACAAATTGCCCTTATAAGTTTTCCGGCCATGTCCACCATCACATCCCATGCGCCCATGATATGGGCACATGCGATACAAGGGGGGGACACGGTCGGATCACATCCATCCTAATTCGCCTTTTATTGCGACTCAGATCACAAGAAGCAGCAATAATTCTGTTGTTCATTTAAGCCGGATGGATGGACCGTTTTAAGATAGAAGATCCATTTGGCTTTACATTGCAGGATCCTCTTATCAAAATCACCCCGTCTTATTCCTGGCTTGATTTTTTCAATTCCAGAGAAGGAAAGACAGTTCAATCTGCCTTCGTGTTCGGTGTTCACATGTCGTGCCACCGATGTGTCTCTGTCATTCCTTATGTCGCTCAAAGTTACACTGCAGTGCTGGCAGGCGAGCAGCAGCAGGGTGAGAACGCTGAAAGCGGGCACAGATCGCCCCCACTTTATGCAGCAGCTCTGACATATCGGGGTAATTTTTAAGGAACCTCGTTACCACCAAATTCAGCACATGCGCCAGGAAAGGATGTACGTCAAACCGGCCAGTCCCAGAGCTGCTACGAGATTTCGCCCATTATCGGACACCATCAGGCCAGGCTTAAGGCTCACTGGCACCAACCACTCATCGGTCTGTTTGTCCATGCCCGTCCATAGCTCCTGCGCAGTGTGGGGTTTGTTCCCCAAACAGATAAGTTTTAAAACTGCCTGCTGTCGTTTACCCCTGGCTGTCCTGAAGTTGGTGGTGAAGGTGTTATTATGCTGACAGGATGAGAAGCCGGTAGAGGATGAGGAAGCGGAGTTGGATGAGGAAGCAACAGGAGGCAAACTGAAGCGCCCTGCAATCCTTAGTGGTGGAAGGACATGAGCCAAACTGCTATCCGCCTCAGGCCCAGCCGTCACTGCATTTACCCAGTGAGCTGTTATGGAGATATAACTTCCCTGACCGTGCTTACTGGTCCACGTATCCATAGTTAGGTGGACCTTGCCACAGATGGCGTTGCGCAGTGCACACCAGAGTTTGTCCCCCACTTGGTTGTGCAGGGAAGGGGTGGCATGCCTGGAAAAATAGTGGTGGCTGGGCACGACGTACTGTGGGACAGCCACCGCCATTAGGCTTCTAAAACTCTGTCTCCACCAGACGGAATGACAGCATTTCAAATGACAGTAATTTCAGGGCCAGGGATTACGGGTGGGTAGGGGGGTACTTCCTCTTCCGCTCCAGTGTTTGGGAAATGGAGAGCTGAACGCTTCCGTGGGACATTGTGTTGGTGTTGCTGGCAGATCCTCTGTTTGCGGGGTGGCAGGTGGCACTGTCACTCCAGAGGTGGATGATAAGGCCGAGACTGCAGAAGAAGAGGAAGCAGGAGGAGCCAGAGACCTTTCTTGGTTTTTGAGGTGTCTACTCCACTTCAGCTCATGCTTTGTACTTAAATGCCTGGTCATGCAGGTTGTGCTCAGGTTGAGAACGTTTATGCCTCGCTTCAGGCTCTGATTGCACAGCGTGCAAACCACTCGTGTCTTGTCGTCAGCACATTGTCTGAAGAACTGCCAGGCCAGGGAACTCCTTGGAGCTGGCTTTGGTGTGCTTGGTCCCTTGCTGCGGTGGGCAGTAGGAAGCGTGCTGTCCGCTTTTGCACCCTGCTCCCTCTTCTGCTGTGCTGGTGGCTCTGTGCAACCACCGCCTCTTCCTCCGAACTGCACAGGTCACTCGCATGATTTTGATTCTATGTGGGGTCATGGACCTCATCGTCCTACACATCATCTTCCACCCAGTCTTCACCCCTGCCCTCCTTGTCGGTCTGCACACATTCAAAGGCCACAGCAGTTGGCACCTGTGTTTCGTCATCATCCAAGATGTGCTGCGGTGGTCATCCCATGTACTCATCTTGCAACATAAGTGGTTGGGCATCGGGGCACTCAATCTCTTCCACTTCTGGGGCAGGGCTAGGTGGATGACCATGGGAAACCCTGGTAGCAGAGTCATCAAGAAGCAGAAGAGACTGCTGCATGACTTGTGGCTCAGTCTGCTTGCCTGATTTGCAAGGGGGTGAGGTGAAAGACTGATGGACATCGGCTGCAGGTGCCAACTCTGATCTTTCAGAAGGAGACTAGATGGAAGACAGTGTGAAGGAACTGGAGGCACTGTCAGCAACCCAATCTACTTTCGCCTGTACTTGTTCTGGCCTCACCATTCGTAGAGCTGACCAACTACCGGTGAAGGTTCTGTCGCCTACTCACACCTGAGAAAGGTGTTTCATTTGTGCGTGTAGCTGGCACAGATCGACCACGTCCTTTCACTGCAACAGGAGCTCCACCAGCAGCACCACGACTGGGGCCACATTCCTTATTTGACACTCTTCTAATATTTCTTAAATTTAGGCTCTTGCCTAAAATGGGTGTTTTTTTTTAATAGCAGAATAGAACAACAGTATTTAAATGGTGTATCTCACAGTGACAGATGCAGCAAAATCAATTTTTTTTGCCCTAAATAGGTATTTTTTGAATAGCAGACCAGAACAGCAGTATCTCAAGGGTGTATGGCAAATTGACAGATGTAGCAAAGGCTGCAAATTAAGTATTTTGCCCCAAAAGGCTGTTTTTTGAATAACAGAATATGACAGCAGTATATAATGCTTGAATTTTACACTGACAGATGCAGACAAGGCCGTAAATTAAGTAGTTTGCCAAAAAGGCTGTTTTTTGAATAACAGAATATGACAGCAGTATATAATGCTTGAATTTTACACTGACAGATGCAGAAAAGGCTGTAAATTAAGTATTTTGCCCAAAATGGGTGTTTTTTTTAAATAACAGAATAGCACAGCAGTATCTAAGGCTATTTTCACACTTGCGGCAGGACAGATCCGACAGGCTGTTCACCCTGTCGTATCCATCCTTCCGCTATTTCGCCGTGCCGCCAGACCGGCGCTCCATCGCCATTGACTATAATGGGGGCGGGGCGCAGCTCCTTGCGCAGTGCGGCAGTGCGTGGCAAAAGACAGCCGGACTAAAAGTCCTGCATGTCCGACTTTTCAGTCCGGCGGCCTCTCACCACGAACTGCCTTACTTCGCCGGAGTTCCGCCCCGTCCCCATTATAGTCAATGGGGACGGAGCGGCGGTCAGGCGACACAGCGAAATAGCGGAAGGACGGATCCGACCTGCCGCAAGTGTGAAAGTAGACTAAAGTGTGTGTGTCTCACACTGACAGATGCAGACAAGGTCGCAAATTAAGTATTTTGCCCAATAAGGGTGTTTTTTTAATAACAGAATATGACAGCAGTATATAACGCTTGAATTTCACACATACAGATGCAGCAATAGCTGTAAAATTTAGTGTTTTGCCCAAAAAGGGTGTTTTTTAAAAAACAGAAAATTATTGCTGTATTTCTAGCTTAAATTGCACACTGACAAATGCTGCAAAGGCACCAGATGTAGGATATTGACAAAAATTGGTGTTTTTTTTTAAACCCAGATTATTATTGCAGTATTTCAAGCTTGGATTTGAATGTCACAAAAGCACATTCAAATCCAAGGTGCACTGAGCTGGCATAAAATGGCCGCTGCCGCCCACCTAACTAACAGACGGATAAAAGTTATTTTTCTGTGTCATTGGGCTCAGGGCAGGGTAAAAAGATTGTATCCACAAAACTAAATCTAGGTAGATCGCTGAGTTAACAAGCACTTCTGATTAATGATTCTTTCCTATTCTCTCCCTCACAGCAGCAGCATCCTCTCCCTACACTAATCAGAGCAGAGTGACGTGTAGCGCTACGTGACTCCAGCTTATATACTGTAGAGGCTGAGTCACATTCTGCACTGGCCAATCACAGCCATGCCATTAGTTTGCATGGCTGTGATGACTTCTAAGGGCACAGAGTTAAATGCTTGTTGATTGGCGGCTCTGCAGCCTTTCAAAAGGCGCCATAAAATAGCCAAACACCGAACTCAAACCTTTACTGAAATGTCCGGGTTTGAGTCCAGGGTCCAAAAATCCTAAACTTTACAGTTCGGGTTTGCTCAACCCTAGTCTTAACAAGAAATAACTACACCGTGTCAGAACTTTTGAGTATAAAAAAAGAGTCCATCATATAAGGCCTGTACAGGTATATGAATAGGAACATTAAGAGAAGCCATTTTGGTCTGATTTTGTCTTATTCAAGAGGGTAATAGAAGTTCAAACCCTTTTGAACTTAGAATCACTAACTCGAAATTAGACTTGTGTAAAGACTTTTGTTTATAAAACTTAGGAGGGTTTGCATAGTCTGCTCTTTTGTAAGAAGAAATTTAAACAGGGCTAATAAAATTTATTTACCCAGATAAGACACTGAAGTAGAAATGTGTGGGTTTTAGGCTAGTTGAAATGGATAGAAAGAGACTCTAAATTTCTTTGGGGTTTTTATATTAATCAATGTATGAGTGGATTTTGATTTTTATAATCGATTTAAATATGTGTGTTTTATATAACTAAGAGTGTGGTAATTATAGATATATTCATTTTAAGGTTAGAATTGAGGTAGAAATTCCTATGTAATTTCAGAATGTCTCCCAGAGAAAAGTATAATTATAATAATATCTTTCCATGAAGATTTCTTGAATGGAGAAATGTGGACATAGGTGATCCTGTATATTTACCAAGCAATGACCACAAGTGTTGTAGTGTGTGTTTGGAATGAATTAGGTTTAGTCAGAGATTTAGAAAGAGACTAGATGTTTGACAAAAGATAAACTTCATTGTCTCTTTCCAGTCTCGTCAAGGTCTGTATGAAACCTTAGTTAAAGTTTATCCCTTCTTCAAAATAATAAGAATATATACAGGAAATAGCTATTAGGATAAAATTAAGGAATGTATTGTGAAATCACTAGGGAAGGTCCTATTAGTTATAAAGTGATGTCACTAGTTGTTGATTAAACTAGACCAGTCCCATTTTTGATGGGATAAAAAGATGGTATGGGCTGACAGAGGGATCATCTTCTTGAATCAACTTGGGATGGTCATATTGAAGAAAACATCTTGAAACCTGAAGATATCTTGATCCAGTGGAGGCAGCCATCTTAGAACCATTGAAACTGATTTCTGCTAGCTGACATTTTAGTATAGTATAACCTTACCTATATTTGATAGGATAATTTATATATATATATATATATATATACAGACGTGGACAAAATTGTTGGTACCCTTTGGTCAATGAAAGAAAAAGTCACAATGGTCACAGAAATAACTTTAATCTGACAAAAGTAATAATAAATTAAAATTCTATAAATGTTAACCAATGAAAGTCAGACATTGTTTTTCAACCATGCTTCAACAGAATTATGTAAAAAAATAAACTCATGAAACAGGCATGGACAAAAATGATGGTACCCCTAACTTAATATTTTGTTGCGCAACCTTTTGAGGCAATCACTGCAATCAAACGCTTCCTGTAACTGTCAATGAGACATCTGCACCTCTCAGCAGGTATTTTGGCCCACTCCTCATGAGCAAACTGCTCCAGTTGTGTCCGGTTTGAAGGGTGCCTTTTCCAGACTGCATGTTTCAGCTCCTTCCAAAGATGCTCAATAGGATTGAGGTCAGGGCTCATAGAAGGCCACTTTAGAATAGTCCAATTTTTTCCTCTTAGCCATTCTTGGGTGTTTTTAGCGGTGTGTTTTGGGTCATTGTCCTGTTGCAAGACCCATGACCTGCGACTGAGACCAAGCTTTCTGACACTGGCTAGTACATTTCTCTCTAGAATTCCTTGATAGTCTTGAGATTTCATTGTACCCTGCACAGATTCAAGACACCCTGTGCCAGACGCAGCAAAGCAGCCCCAGAACATAACAGAGCCTCCTCCATGTTTCACAGTAGGGACAGTGTTCTTTTCTTGATATGCTTCATTTTTTCGTCTGTGAACATACAGCTGATGTGCCTTGGCAAAAACTGCGATTTTTGTCTCATCTGTCCACAGGACATTCTCCCAGAAGCTTTGTGGCTTGTCAACATGTAGTTTGGCATATTCCAGTCTTGCTTTTTTATGATTCGTTTTCAACAATGGTGTCCTCCTTGGTCGTCTCCCATGTAGTCCACTTTGGCTCAAACAACGACGGATGGTGCGATCTGACACTGATGTTCCTTGAGCATGAAGTTCACCTTGAATCTCTTTAGAAGTCTTTCTAGGCTCTTTTGTTACCATTCGGATTATCCGTCTCTTAGATTTGTCATCAATTTTCCTCCTGCGGCCACGTCCAGGGAGGTTGGCTACAGTCCCATGGATCTTAAACTTATGAATAATATGTGCAACTGTACTCACAGGAACATCTAGTTGCTTGGAGATGGTCTTATAGCCTTTACCTTTAACATGCTTGTCTATAATTTTCTTTCTGATCTCTTGAGACAGCTCTTTCCTTTGCTTCCTCTGGTCCATGTCGAGTGTGGTACACACCATATCACCAAACAACACAGTGATTACCTGGAGCCATATATATAGGCCCAATGGCTGATTACAAGGTTGTAGACACCTGTGATGCTAATTAGTGGACACACCTTGAATTAACATGTCCCTTTGGTCACATTATGTTCTGTGTTTTCTAGGGGTACCATCATTTTTGTCCATGCCTGTTTCATGAGTTTATTTTTTTACATAATTCTGTTGAAGCATGGTTGAAAAACAATGTCTGACTTTCATTGGTTAACATTTATAGAATTTTAATTTATTATTACTTTTGTCAGATTAAAGTTATTTCTGTGACCATTGTGACTTTTTCTTTCATTGACCAAAGGGTACCAACAATTTTGTCCACGTCTGTATATATATATATATATATATATATATATATATATATATATATATATATATATATTCAATTAACCATATTTTGTGTATAGTATCTGTTATAAAAAAAGATTGGGGTGTACCTGTAGCATCATCCTAAAACTTCATCTGATTCAGGGATATTTATATGTACAGTACTGTTGGAAACACGGTATCATCTCCAAAGAACTGAATTCAGTTCTAGGATGGTATGGTTAATTATGTATGTATATATATATATATATATATATATATATATATATATATATATATATATACACAGTGGGATGCGAAAGTTTGGGCAACCTTGTTAATCGTCATGATTTTCCTGTATAAATCATTGGTTGTTAAGATAAAAAAAAAAGTCAGTTAAATATATCATATAGGAGACACACACAGTGATATTTGAGAAGTGAAATGAAGTTTATTGGATTTACAGAAAGTGTGCTATAATTGTTTAAACAAAATTAGGCAGGTGCATAAATTTGGGCACTGTTGTCATTTTATTGATTCCAAAACCTTTAGAACTAATTATTGGAACTCAAATTGGCTTGGTAAGCTCAGTGACCCCTGACCTACATACACAGGTGAATCCAATTATGAATAAGAGTATTTAAGGGGGTCAATTGTAAGTTTCCCTCCTTTTAATTTTCTCTGAAGAGTAGCAACTTGGGGGTCTCAAAACAACTCTCAAATGACCTGAAGACAAAGATTGTTCACCATCATGGTTTAGGGGAAGGATAGAGAAAGCTGTCTCAGAGATTTCAGCTGTCTGTTTCCACAGTTAGGAACATATTGAGGAAATGGAAGACCATAGGCTCAGTTCAAGTTAAGGCTCGAAGTGGCAGACCAAGAAAAATCTCTGATAGACAGAAGCGACGAATGGTGAGAACAGTCAGAGTCAGCCCACAGACCAGCACCAAAGACCTACAACATCATCTTGCTGCAGATGGAGTCAATGTGCATCGTTCAACCATTCGGCGCACTTTACACAAGGAGATGCTGTATGCGAGAATGATGTAGAGGAAGCCTTTTCTCCGCCCACAGCACAAAAAGTGCCTCTTGAGGTGGGCTAAAGCACATTTGGACCAGCCAGCTTCATTTTGGAATAAGGTGCTGTGGACTGAAGAAACTAAAGATGAGTTATTTGGCCATAACAAGGGGCAATATGCATGGAAGAAAAAGAAGACAGCATTCCATGAAAAACACCTGCTACCTACAGTAAAATATAGTGGTGGTTCCATCATGCTGTGGGGCTGTGAGGCCAGTGCAGGGACTGGGAATCTTGTCAAAGTTGAGGGAAGCATGGATTCCACTCAGTATCAGCAGATTCTGGACCAATGTCCAGGAATCAGTGACAAAGCTGAAGCTGCGCCGGGGCTGGATCTTTCAACAAGACAACGACCCTAAACACTGCTCAAAATCCACTAAGGCATTTATGCAGAGGAACAAGTATAACGTTCTGGAATGGCCATCTCAGTCCCCAGACCTGAATATAATAGAAAATCTGTGGTGTGACTTAAATAGAGCTGTCCATGCTCGGAAGCCATCAAACCTGAATGAACTAAAAATGTTTTGTAAAAAGGAATGGTCCAAAATACCTTCAACCAGAATCCAGACTCTCATTGGAACCTACAGGAAGCATTTAGAGGCTGTAATTTCTGCAAAAGGAGGATGTGTGTGTCTCCTATATGGTATATTTAACTGACATTTTTTATCGTAACAACCAACTATTTATACAGGAAAATCATGACGATTAACAAGGTTGCCCAAACTTTTGCATCCCACTGTATATATATATATATATATATATATATATATATATATATATATATATATATATATATATATATATATACACACAGTACAGACCAAAAGTTTGGACACACCTTCTCATTCAAAGAGTTTTCTTTATTTCCATGACTATGAAAATTGTAGATTCACACTGAAGGCATCAAAATTATGAATTGACACATGTCGAATTATATACATAACAAAAAAGTGTGAAACAACTGAAAATATGTCATATTCTTGGTTCTTCAAAGTAGCCACCTTTTGCTTTGATTACTGCTTTGCACACTCTGTATATAATTCCACATGTGTTAATTCATAGTTTGGATGCCTTCAGTGCAAATCTACAATTTTCATAGTCATGAAAATAAAGAAAACTCTTTGAATGAGAAGGTGTGTCCAAACTTTTGGTCTGTACTGTATATATATATATCAATAAAAGAGGAAATCTTTGGAATTAACTAGACATTTGTCGGCTGAGAGAAATCAGGTATCAAATTGATTTAAAATATAATTAAAGGGTATTGTCATAATAAGGCATAGTAGCGCATATATATATATATATATATATATATATATATATATATATATATATATATATATATATATATATATATATATATACCCTAGATCTATGGTGAGATCTCTTCCATACTCTCAGTTCTTGAGGGCCAAACGTATTGTTTCAGACCCTGTGGTAGCTGATAGTACGTTAGACACATTGATGCACAAATTTGAGAGACGGGGTTATCCAACTAAACTATTGCAAGAGAAAAAGAAATTGGTTAGTCAACTTAATAGGGATAATATCCTAAAAAGAAAAACACAAGTACAGATGACCAGGATCCCCTTTATCTCAACTCATTGTGAACAAAGTACAGATATAGGTAATATCATTCGATGCCACTGGAACATACTGGGTGGTTGCCATAGTACAGTCAAGGAATTTCACTCTCCTTCTATCATGTCCTACCGTAGGTCTAGGAGTCTTAAAGACCAATTGGTGAGGGCCGATGTGGGGACTTTAAAAACAGCAAGGCAGCTGACACTGACAGGCAGCAGTGTTGGCTGTTTTCCTTGCTTGTCTTGCGTGAATTGCAAGTATATCCTCAAGGGTAGGACCTTCACACACCCTCAGAGTGGGGTTGCACATCAGATAAGACATTATCTGACTTGTGACTCCAGTTACGTTATTTATGTAATTGTATGTCCATGCAATCTGGTGTATGTCGGTGAGATGACAACTAACTTCAAGACACGGTTCAATAACCATCGACTTAGCATTAGGAAAAAACGACTGGATTTACCAATGTCAAAACACTTTGTCAACTTTAAGCACACAGAGAAAGATCTGAAGTATTGCATTATTGATTACATACCAATGCCTAGCAGAGGTGGTAACAGGATTGGCCTCTTAAAAAAGAGAGCTAAAATGGATCTACACACTAGATTCCCTCAAATCTGAACGTGGATTACAAGGTTGGCGTTGGCTAGTTATGTGGTTTGCCTTGTACTAATGCATTTGAATGTCGACTGTTCCTGTGCTAATTATGTAATTTGTGTGTATAAAACATAGATTCTTGTTTATCCTGTAAGCTTTTAATTTTTTTTCTAAACTTAATATAATATTAATTTATATTATTCTTTTGTAGATGGTACGTTGCGGAGTCTGAGGAGAGGATAAGTGGTATAGCATTAATGTGGGCTGTGCGATTAGGATGCTCTGAAACTATTGGTTTAACAAAATATAGCTCTTTAGTTTTTTAATTTTCTGTGTTTTTCTATTATATTACTATTATAGTCTGTTACATGCATGGCGGGTTGTTATGAGGAGAACCCTCTTGTCAGGGTGGTGATAGGTGGGTTTTGATCACTGTAGCGGTGCAAACCTGCACTCACATGCAGATGCGCAGTCGCTCCCTGGTCACGGCTGGCGGTTCCACCTCAATGCTGTTGTGGTAGCCTTCACCAGAGCCCACCTAGCCACCTTTGTAATTTGGCATGTCTATATGCCATTATCACCCTGATCCTGCAATGTACCGGACTCGGCTGCTACTGTGTGCGCCTGCGCAAAACAACGGGTTGATCTTACCCTTATTTAAGATGGCCGACTTGATGGTATGGCTTGAAAGCGCATGCGCCATATGACGAGGTCAACGCAAGACAGAAGCATGAATTACACATCACATGGACATGCGCAATGATGACTCAGGCACGCCGAATCGCACATGTTAACATGGATGACAGCTGGCCTCCCTCCTTCACTCTCCGTACATATCGCCTACGCAGTAAGCACTTGACACTTTAATTGTTCACAGTTGGCACTAATAATAATATTAATTATGTGTTTGTGTATATACTTTGCTATATTTTATAATCATGGATGTAATTTTTGTACAATTATGTGTATCACGATTAGGTAATATTGATTGTTTGTGTTATATTCTTTTTATACAATTGTAATGCACTGTTTATCTTGATTATTTATTAATTATAATTAATTGTGTGACTTGTAAATGGTTATGATTTGATACAACACTATATATGTTCAGTGTTTGGTTTGTACACACTGCTTGAGGAAGGCTCCTGTGTAGAGCCGAAACGTCGCATCAGCCTTATGGGTAAATAAAGTTATTTTTCATTTTTATCCGCTGGTGTGCTGCCCGTTTTTACATTATATATATATATTATTTTGACTTTCTTAAAATTTTGCATATCATTGATTGAATTTTAATTGTCACCAATTTTCTTATATATTAGTTTGCACCATATTATTGTTCTTTAATAAAAATATATATTTTGATTTACCACCGCCTTCTTTTTGTCATCTAACTTAGCGCAGATCACAAGCTCATTTTAGCTTGGTATTTATGATAATAGATTAAAATCTCCTTCATTACAGATTCTAATTTATTTACATAAATAATATAGACTGTTAATCGGAGACAGCATAAATATTCCGACAACCCATATGCGTCAAATATATTTATTATTTTTGCACTAAAACACACTGAAAAAGCCTTTTCTACAGATAGGTGCAACGCACTTTCTTTTTGCGTTTTTACACATTACAAAAGGCTTAACAAGAAATAACTACACCGCTCTGCGGCAAATATGTTTTTTCTTTTTCCGCTAAAACACCACACAAAAGTCTTTTCTACAGATTACTGCACCGCTGAGTGGAAAATATATTTATTTCTTTTTGCGCTAAAAAACCTACCAAAGCCTTTACTACAGATAAGTGCACTGCAAAGTGGTAAATGTATTTTTTCTTTTTGCGCTATTACACGTCACAAAAGACTTGACAAGAAATAACTACACCGCTAAACGGCAAATATATTATTTTTCCGCTAAAACAACCACACAAAAGCATTTACTACAGATTACTGCACCTCAGAGCGGGAAATGTATTTTTTCTTTTTGTGCTAATACACGTAACAAAAGGCTTGACAAAAAATTAATACACTGCTGAGCGGCAAATATATTTATTCTTTTTCTCTAAAACACCACACAAAAGCTTTTACTACAGATTACTGCATCGTAAAGCTGTCAATGTATTTTATTTTTACGCTAATACACATCACAAAAGGCTTTACAAGAAATAACTGCACCGCTGAGCGGCCAATATATTTTTGCTTTTTCCGCTAAAACATCACCCAAAAGTCTTTACTACAGATTATTGCACCACAGAGCAGAAAAAGGCATTTTTTCTTTTTGCTCTAATACACGTCACAAAAGGTTTAACAAAAAATAAGAACACCGCTGAGCAGGAAATATATGTTTTCTTTTTCCACACAAAAGCCTTTACTACAGATTACTGCACCACAGAGCGGTAAATGTATTTTTTTTATTTTTGCGGTAATACACGTCACAAAAAGCTTAACAAGAAATAAGTACACCGCTGAGCGGCAAATATATTTATTCTTTTTCCGCTAAAACACCCCATTAAAGCCTTTACTCCAGATAAGTGCACCGCAGAGCTGTAAATGTATTTTTTCTTTTTGTGTTTTAAACACACGTCACAAAAGGCTTTGCAAGAAATGCATTAAACTTTGAGGAAATAGGACCCTTAAAATATATCTTTTATTATTGATCAAACTAAAAAAATATGCCCCAATATTGGTGACAGATAACAACAAAAACATGGGCGAGCGGATGCAGCTCATCTATTACTGCATAACATCCACCACGGGTTACGTAATGAATGTGAATATATTACATCAAAGGGGAGAAAAGAGGATCATTGACCAGATATTGAGGTAATGGTACTGATGTCTTACTCTCAGGGGAATCTTTCCCTATTCAGATCCTGGCCTAACCTCAGCCCAGGGACCACCCCTAATGGTGGGGGTTTCCCTGTCCTCATACCTCCCCTAGACAGCCTTATACAGCCCTAGAAAATGAAGAAAAAGTATAATATAGCAATAATAATGACCCAACCAAAATGAAAGTTGGTGTATAGAGCTGATAACAAATACCCCAACGCGTTTCGCCCTAGCCGCCCCTCCTCATGGAGTCAATGCAAGAATAATTAGAAAAACACGGACATTAGGGAAAAATGATGTTTCCTTATAAGTAGTAACCGTAAAATACATTACATCGTTGTAAATGACTTGTTGTCCTGGATGATATTATAAACAACACAGAAAGAGACATAATGAGACAGACCTTATGAAGGGGGATATAGGTGCATCACTAGTTCCTGCTGAATAGAGGAGATGCTACCTGTAACCCTTCGCATCAGAGGTGTCTTCATAGGATGTAGATTTTTCAGACAGTGAATTAATAAGTAATTCTGAGAGGAACCGCACTAAGAAGGGCCAGGTACCGTTCAGAAAGCAAGGCAATAGAAGGAGACGATGGGGAAGGGACTTCAGCAACTCACGGGATGACAGTTCTCAGGGTGCCCTTCAATCAGCGCCATATTCCACCACAGCCTCCCCAACAAGCATTGCAACCCATCACCCTACACCTTCTTCTTCTGCACCCTTATCCACTTCTTCATCTTTTTTAGGACAGGGTCAGGCCCCCTATAAATTTCGAGGCAGGACCAAATGAGTGAGGCCCTACAGGTAATTAATCTTTCTTTACGTGCATTTAATGAGGCTGAGATTTCTGTTCTGCGGAAGGGTCTGTCCTTTGTCCCAACTAGAGATTTCAAGGACAGTGACTTGGCTGACCTGGGACTCTTGATGGAACTATGGAAAGAAGGCTCTAGGAACCCCGATGAAGGCCCTTATACTAAACTTAGTCAAAAAAGTACTAGGACACCCCCTTCTTTAATTAAGAGTTCATCAATATATTCTAACATCTTGTTACTTCAGAACTAGAACTCCTGAAAGTCCCCTATAACAGCCATGGGAACTTGTCTCTGCCTGAATAAGAGGCTTTGAGAACACTTTAATTGGACAGTTCCATAGTCATCAAGCAATCCAATAAAGGCGGTAATCTTGTATTTATGGACCATGACATCTATTTAAAAATGTGGCAATCAGATTCTAGAGGGAGGTCCATTGTTCAATTTGGTCTTGGCAACAAAGTCGTCAGCAAGGCTGAATATGACTTTATGATACCCACTGCACCACAAATTGCCACCTTTTACAGCCTTAATAAGGTGCACAAGGGGACAAGTCCCTTAAGAGGTCGCCAATAGCTTTCGGAGTTAACTCTCTAACACAAAACAGTGGGATATATCTAGACCAAGTGATGAGAGATTTCGTCCTTTCTCTTGCATCATATACAAGGGATACGATGGATTTCTTGAATAAGGTGGAGTCCTTGGCCATTGACCCTTTGTTCTTACTTGTTAGCATAGATGTTGAGTCTCTATATAGTAGTATCCCACATGACAAGGGACTTATGGCGATTGCTTATTATCTCAGTACTAGGGGAACACACCTTAAGAACCATAATCATTTCATTTTGTGTTTATTTGAGTTTATTCTTAAACACAATTTTTTCTTCTTCAGAGGGCAGTTCTACCACCAGCTCAGGGGGACGGCAATGGGGTGCACCTGTGCCCCCACTTATGCCAACCTCTTCCTGGGCTGGTGGGAGGACAACATCATTTTTCCTGGGCACACAACACGATGACAGGAGAAAATCGCCTTCTGGACAAGATATATTGACAATGTCTTTGTGTTGTGGAATGGGCAAAGGGATGAGTTTACCAGATTTGTTGATATTTTTAACATCAATGAAATAGGCCTTAGATTTACTTATGATATTCAGAGTGTATCAGCTTTCTGGACGTGAAAGTTTATAAGCAAGGGGAGATACTCACCACGAATGTCTTAAAAAAAAAAACACGGCCACTAATGCGATTCTGCAATGGGAGAACCACCATCTGCTTTCACTAAAGAGAGGTATCCCGAGAGGGCAGTACTTGCGGCTGCGCAGAAAATGCTCTTCCCTAGAGGACTTCCATCTTGAATCTAGAAAATTATATCAGACTGTTAGATAGAGGATACCCCAAGGCCACTCTGAGAAAGGCATTCCAACATGTCCTAGCTACTAAAAGAGAGACCTTACTCACTCCAAAACAATAAGTAACATGTGGACAGGGTCAAACCCTTCTCATCTCTACTTACGATACTGCTAATGACGAAGTAAAAGAAATTCTAAATAGATACTGGCCCATCCTTTGTATGGGTCCAGATGTAGCTAATAACATCATGTCTTACCCAAGCATTACCTATCGCAGAGGTATGAGTCTCAGAGATAGGCTGGTATGGAGCCATTATGTACCCCCGGCGCCACCTGGTACCTGGCTGGACCATAGACCCTTGGGGGTATTCAGATGTGGGGCACTGGGGCATGTAAGGCTTGCTCGTTCATCTCTGTATCCAAAATGGTTACGTGCTCAGCGACTGGTAGGATATTCACTATACATGATTTTATTAACTGCAGAACGAAAGGGGTGATTTACATCTGTTAGTGTCCCTGCCCAAAAGATTACATTGGGAAGACCTTTAGAGAACTAAGAAAAAGAATCTGTGAACACCTTAACGACATAGTGAAGAAAAATATCACGCCAGTCGCGAGCCATGTCAATGAACACCATGAAGGGGACCCTAAAGTTCTCAAATTCTCTGCATTGGAATTGGTCCCTATGTCCCCTAGAAAGGGAGACTGGAATAAAAAAAAATCCTTCAGAAGGAGGCAGAATGGATATATAGGTGCAGGTCGCAATCTCCTACAAGCCTAAAAGAAAGATTATCCTTTACTTGCTTTATTTAGCTATCTGGGATAATAATACTAATATGTCTTCCTCTATCTTATGGTGTTTATTCACGTGGCTTGTCCTCATAATCAATGGGGTTGTTTGCGGTTTGATTGGGGACTGCACCTCCTCCTCCCTTTTGTGAACTCTGGTATCTCTTGCTTCTGTTGATCATTTACAGTTTTAACTGGTCATGAGTGTGAGAAGCACTTGAATCAAATACATAGGGTGATGTCATCTTGGTCACCCTTTTATTATAGTTTTTTTCCCCTGGACCTATATAAGTAGTGTTGAGCGCGAATATTCGAATATCATTTTTTTTAACGAATATCGGCACTTCGTTAATTCACAAATATTTTGAATATAGTGCTATAAATTCGATATTTTGAATATTATTTTTTTTGTTATATTTTTTTCGCTAAAGTTGTTCTTACCTGTCCTTAGGATTCCTGGCTTCCTTGCTGCTCCAGTCAGTGCCCGTTGCCGCTTCTGCCGACTTCCGTGCTCATGGAGCGTCCCCATCACCATGGGAACGTCTCCATATACTAGAATGTACTGTCGGATTTAAGAATCACGTTGAAATCGCAATTCAATTAATTCAAGTTATAATAATCGAATTGCGATTTTAGCTCAACACTGCTATATTCCATATTCGTTAATTCTAGCCTAATATGGACTATAGCAGTGCTAAGTTGAAATCGCAATTCGATTAATTCAAGTTATAATAATCGAATTGCGATTTCAACTTGGACCTGGTTTACTATGGTTGGCTTGGTAGAATTAGCCAATATGGCAAATGTATTCATCATATTCCTCAAAACGAAGATAACAAAGTATTCTCCATCTTCGTTTTAGCTCCATATTCGTCAACTTCGCTAATTATAGCAATCAAATAGGAAGGTTGACTATAGAGACAGTTGTTTTTAATTTGCTATGCGATTATATTTTTCTTTTTTTTATAAATATAATACTTGATAATTAAAATTATTCTAATTATTCTATTTATTAAAAAAAGCTAAGTAATATAATCGCACATTGAATTAAACTTATCTGTCTCTATAGTCAACTTTCCTATTTGAAATGATTGCTAGAATTAGCGAAGTTGACGACTAGGTAGCTAAAACGAAGATGGAGAATACTTCGTTATGAGGGATATGACGAATACATTCGCCATATTCTACCAAGCCAACCATATTAAACCAGCTCCAAGTTGAAATTGCAATTCGATTATTATAACTTTAATTAATCGAATTGCGATTTCAACTTAGCACTGCTATATACCATATTAGGCTAGAATTAACGAACATGGACTATAGCATCACTAAGTTGAAATTACCATGCGATTACTTCAAGTTATATTAATCGCATTGTGATTTCAACTTGGATCTGGTTTACTATGGTTGGCTTGGTAGAATTAGCGAATATGACGAATGTATTTGTCATATTCTACAAAACGAAGATAACGAATGTATTCGTCATATTCCACAAAACGAAGATAACAAACTATTCTCCATCTTCGTTTTAGCTACCTATTCATCAACTTTGCTAATTCTAGCAATCATATAGGAAAGTTTACTATAGAGACAGCTAAGTTTAATTCGCTATGCAATTATATTACTTTGCTTTTAAAAAAAATAAATAGAATAATTATAATACCTGATAATTATTATAATTATTCTATTTATAAAAAAAAACAAAGTAATATAATCGCATATCGAATTAAACATAGCTGTCTCTATAGTAAACTTTCCTATATGATTGCTAGAATTAGCGAAGTTGATGAATAGGTAGCTAAAACGAAGATGGAGAATACTTCGTTATCTTTGTTTTGTGGAATATGACGAATACATTCGTTATCTTCGTTTTGAGGAATATGACAAATACATTTGTCATATTCGCTAATTCTACCAAGCCAACCATAGTAAACCAGGTCCAAGTTGAAATCGCAATTCGATTATTATAACTTGAATTAATCGAATTTGATTTCAGCTTAGCACTGCTATATTCCATATTAGGCTAGAATTAACGAATACGGAATATAGCAGTGCTAAGTTGAAATCGAAATTCGATTATTATAATTTGAATTAATCGCATTGCTATTTCAATAGGAGAGTCGCCTTTAAGTTAAAATCGCAATACGCGATTATTTAAATTGCATATTAACCACTTCAGCCCCGCTAGGTGAAACCCCCTTCATGACCAGAGCACTTTTTACACTTCGGCACTACACTACTTTCACCGTTTATCACTCGGTCATGCAACTTACCACCCAAATAAATTTTACCTCCTTTTCTTCTCACTAATGGAGCTTTCATTTGGTGGTATTTCATTGCTGCTGGCATTTTTACTTTTTTTGTTATTAATCAAAATGTAACGATTTTTTTGCAAAAAAATGACATTTTTCACTTTCAGCTGTAAAATTTTGCAAAAAAAACGACATCCATATATAAATTTTTCGCCAAATTTATTGTTCTACATGTCTTTGATAAAAAAAAATGTTTGGGCAAAAAAAAAAAATGGTTTGGGTAAAAGTTATAGCATTTACAAACTATGGTACAAAAATGTGAATTTCCGCTTTTTGAAACAGCTCTGACTTTCTGAGCACCTGTCATGATTCCTGAGGTTCTACAATGCCCAAACAGTAGAAAACCCAACAAATGACCCCATTTCGGAAAGTAGACACCCTAAGGTATTCGCTGATGGGCATAGTGAGTTCATAGAACTTTTTATTTTTTGTCACAAGTTAGCGGAAAATGATGATGATTTTTTTTTTTTTTCCTTACAAAGTCTCATATTCCACTAACTTGCGACAAAAAATAAAAAATTCTAGGAACTCACCATGCCCCTCACAGAATACCTTGGGGTGTCTTCTTTCCAAAATGGGGTCACTTGTGGGTTAGTTATACTGCCCTGGCAATTTAGGGGCCCAAATGTGTGAGAAGAACTTTGCAATCAAAATGTGTAAAAAATGACCGGTGAAATCCAAAAGGTGCACTTTGGAATATGTGCCCCTTTGCCCACCTTGGCAGCAAAAAAGTGTGACACATCTGGTATCGCCGTACTCAGGAGAAGTTGGGGAATGTGTTTTGGGGTGTCATTTTACATATACCCATGCTGGGTGAGAAAAATATCTTGGTCAAATGCCAACTTTGTATAAAAAAATGGGAAAAGTTGTCTTTTGCCAAGATATTTCTCTCATCCAGCATAGTTATATGTAAAATGACACCCCAAAACACATTCCCCAACTTCTCCTGAGTACGGCGATACCAGATGTGTCACACTTTTTTGCTGCCAAGGTGGGCAAAGGGGCACATATTCCAAAGTGCACCTTTCAGATTTTGCAGGCCATTTTTTTACACATTTTGATTGCAAGGTACTTCTCACACATTTGGGCCCCTAAATTGCCAGGGCATTATAACTACGCCACAAGTGACCCCATTTTGGAAAGAAGACACCCCAAGGTATTCCGTGAGGGGCATGGCGAGTTCCTAGAATTTTTTTATTTTTTGTCACAAGTTAGCGGAAAATGATGATTTTTTTTTCTCTTTTTTCCTTACAAAGTCTCATATTCCACTAACTTGCGACAAAAAATAAAAAATTCTAGGAACTCGCCGTGCCCCCCACGGAATACCTTGGGGTGTCTTCTTTCCAAAATGGGGTCACTTGTGGCGTAGTTATACTGCCCTGGCAATTTAGGGGCCCAAATGTGTAAGAAGTACCTTGCAATCAAAATGTGTAAAAAATGGCCTGCGAAATCCGAAAGGTGCCCCTTTGCCCACCTTGGCTGCAAAAAAGTGTCACACATGTGGTATCGCCGTACTCAGGAGAAGTTGGGCAATGTGTTTTGGGGGGTCATTTTACATATACCCATGCTGGGTGAGAGAAATATCTTGGCAAAAGACAACTTTTCCCATTTTTTTATACAAAGTTGGCATTTGACCAAGATATTTTTCTCACCCAGCATGGGTATATGTAAAATGACACCCCAAAACACATTCCCCAACTTCTCCTGAGTACGGCGATACCAGATGTGTCACACTTTTTTGCAGCCTAGATGCGCAAAGGGGCCCAAATTCCTTTTAGGAGGGCATTTTTAGACATTTGGATCCCAGACTTCTTCTCACACTTTCGGGCCCCTAAAAAGCCAGGGCAGTATAAATACCCCACATGTGACCCCATTTTGGAAAGAAGACACCCCAAGGTATTCAATGAGGGGCATGGCGAGTTCCTAGAATTTTTTTTTTTTTGCATAAGTTAGCGGATATTGATTTTTTTTTTTCTCACAAAGTCTCACTTTCCGCTAACTTAGGACAAAAATTTCAAGGGGGGGGGGGGGTGATCAATGACAGGGGGGTGATCAATGACAGGGGGGTGATCACCCATATAGACTCCCTGATCACCCCCCTGTCATTGATCACCCCCCCTGTAAGGCTCCATTCAGACAACCGCATGATTTTTTACGGATCCATGGATACATGGATCGGATCCACAGAGCGCATGCGGACGTCTGAATGGAGCCTTACAGGGGGGTTATCAATGACAGGGGGTGATCAGGGTAATCAGGGTGATCACCCCCCTGTCACTGATCACCCCCCCTGTAAGGCTCCATTCAGACATCCGCATGTTTTTTTACGGATCCATGGATCGGATCCACAGAACGCATGCGGACGTCTGAATGGAGCCTTACAGGGGGGTTATCAATGACAGGGGGTGATCAGGGTGATCACCCCCCTGTCACTGATCACCCCCCCTGTAAGGCTCCATTCAGACATCCGCATGATTTTTTACGGATCCATGGATACATGGATCGGATCCACAGAACGCATGCGGACGTCTGAATGGAGCCTTACAGGGCGGTGATCAATGACAGGGCGGTGATCAGGGAGTTTATATGGGGTGATCATGGGTGATCAGGGGTTTATAAGGGGTTAATAAGTGACGGGGGGGGGGGGGTGTAGTGTAGTGTGGTGTTTGGTGGGACTGTACTGACCTACCTGAGTCCTCTGGTGGTCGATCCTAACAAAAGGGACCACCAGAGGACCAGGTAGGAGGTATATTAGACGCTGTTATGAAAACAGCGTCTAATATACCTGTTAGGGGTTAAAAAATTCGGATCTCCAGCCTGCCAGCGAGCGATCGCCGCTGGCAGGCTGGAGATCCACTCGCTTACCTTCCGTTCCTGTGAGCGCGCGCGCCTGTGCGCGTTCACAGGAAATCTCGCGTCTCGCGAGAAGACGCGTATATATGCGTCCAGGAGGAATAAAGCAACCACCTCCCGGACGCATATACGCGTACAGCGGTCGGAAGGTGGTTAATCGCGATAACTAGAATAATGACGAATATTCTATTTCGACGAATATAAAACAAATATTCTATCGAATATTTGCGAATTTCGTCGAAATCGAATATGGCACCTGCCGCTCATCACTATATATAAGTAGGTGTCAGGAAGTTATTATTTCAAAATTTTTCTTTTACCCCTTCCCTAGTTGCATGCACGTATCTGTCTAATTTGGAGTAGTGTATCAACCTACCTGCCCATTAATCAGAGCCAGAACAGTGCTAATACACGTCACAAAAGGCTTAACAAGAAATAACTGCACTACAGAACGGCAAATGTATTTTTTCTTTTTGTGCTAAAACACCCCACCAAAGCCTTTACTACAGAAAAGTGCATTGCAGAGCGATAAATTTATTATTTTTTTTTGCTAATAAATGTCACAAAACGCTTAACAAGAAATAACTGCACCGTTGAGCGACAAATATATATTTCTTATTTTTCCGCTAAAACACCACACAAAAGCCTTTACTGCAGAATACTGCACAGCGGTAAATGTATTTATTCTTTTTGTGCTAATACACATCACTAAAGGGTTTACAAGAAATTACCACACCACTGAGCGGCAAAGATATTTTTTTCTTTTTCCGCTAAAACACCACACGAAAGCCTTTACTATCACGCAAACGCCTTTACTACAGATTACTGCAATAACTACACCCCTAAGCAGCAAATATATTTATTCTTTTTCCGCTAAAACACCCCACCAAAGCCTTTACTACAGATATGTGCACCGCAGAGCTGTAAATGTATATATATATATTTTTTGTGTTAATTGACCTTAAAAAATGCTTTTTAAGAAATAACTACACCCCTGAGCGGCAAATATATTTTCTCTTTTTCCGCTAAAACACCCAACCAAAGCCTTTACTACAGATAAGTGCACCGCAGAGCTGTAAATGTATTTTTTCTTTTTTAGCTAATACACGTCACAAAAGGCTTTACAATAAATAACTGTACCGCTAACGGCAGATATATGTTTTCTTTTTCCGCTAAAATATTCCACCAAAGCCTTTACTACAGATAACTGCTCCGCAGAGCGGTAAATGTATTTTTTCTTTTTGCGCTAATACACGTCACAAAAGGCTTAACAAGAAATACCTGCACTGCTGAGCGGCAAATATATTTTTTCTTTTTCCGATAAAACACCCCACCAAAGCTTTTACTACAGATAAGTGCTCCGCAGAGCTGCAAATGTTTTTTTCTTTTTCCGCTAAAAGACCTCACAACAGTCTTTACTACAGATAAGTGAACCAGTGAACCGCACAAGGGCAAATATTTCCTTGTAATAACCCCTGTTAATGCCTATATTAAACAGCACTTGCATCTTGAGGCCTCTTGCACACAAACATTTTTTTTTTATGTTTACATTCTGTTTTTTGCATTCCGTATATGGACCGTATACAGAACCATTCATTTCATTAGATCCGCAAAAAAAACGGAAGGTACTCTGTATGCCTTCCATTTTCATATTTCCGTTTTTTCATTCCGTTCAAAGATAGAACATGTCCTATTATTGTCGGCATAATGGACAAGGATAGTACTGTTCTATCAGAGGCCAGCTGTTCCGTTCTGCAAAAAATGGAATGCATACGGACATCATCCGTATTTTTTTTGGTGGATCAATTTTTAGCGGACAACAAAATACAAAAAAATGCCATACGGTCGTGTGCAAGAGGCCTTATAAGAACGGTTTTCTGGAATTACATAGCTGTATAATGGCAATTTAGATACCCAGTCAGTAGGGATGAGCGAACTCGAACTGTATAGTTCGGGTTCGTACCGAATTTTGGGGTGTCCGTGACACGGACCCGGACCCGGACATTTTCGTAAAAGTCCGGGTTCGGGGTTCGTCGCTTTCTTGGCGCTTTCGTGACGCTTTCTTGGCGCTTTTTGAAAGGCTGCAAAGCAGCCAATCAACAAGCGTCATACTACTTGCCCCAAGAGGCCGTCACAGCCATGCCTACTATTGGCATGGCTGTGATTGGCCAGAGCACCATGTGACCCAGCCTCTATTTAAGCTGGAGTCACATAGCGCCGCCCGTCACTCTGCTCTGATTAGCGTAGGGAGAGGTTGCGGCTGCGACAGTAGGGCGAGATTAGGCAGATTAACTCCTCCAAAGGACTTGATTAATCGATCGATCTGCAGCTGTGCATCATTGAGCTGCTGAAATTCAATTGCTCACTGTTTTTAAGCTGCCCAGACCGTTTGTCAGTCACTTTTTTCTGGGGTGATCGGCGGCCATTTTGTGTCTTGTGGTGCGCCAGCACAAGCTGCGACCAAGTGCATTTAACCCTCAATGGTGTGGTTGTTTTTTGGCTAAAGACTACATCAGGGTGAAGCTGTCACACCAAGTGCATTTAACCAGCAATAGTCTGTTTATTTTTTGGCCATATACTACATCAGGGGCAAGCTGCGCCTGTCACCAAGTGCATTTAACCCTCAATGGTGTGGTTGTTTTTTGGCTAAAGCCTACATCAGGGTGAAGCTGTCACACCAAGTGCATTTAACCAGCAATAGTCTGTTTATTTTTTGGCCATATACTAAATCAGGGGCAAGCTGCGCCCGTCACCAAGTGCATTTAACCAGCAATAGTCTGTTCATTTTTTGGCCATATACTACATCAGGGGCAAGCTGCGCCCGTCACCAAGTGCATTTAACCCTCAGTAGTGTGGTTGGTCAAGCTGTCACACCAAGTGCATTTAACCAGCAATAGTCTGTTCATTTTTTGGCCATATACTACATCAGGGGCAAGCTGCGCCTGTCACCAAGTGCATTTAACCCTCAATGGCGTTTTTGTTTTTTGGCTACAGCCTACATCAGGGTGAAGCTGTCACACCAAGTGCATTTAACCAGCAATAGTCTGTTCATTTTTTGGCCATATACTACATCAGGGGCAAGCTGCGCCCGTCACCAAGTGCATTTAACCCTCAGTAGTGTGGTTGGTCAAGCTGTCACACCAAGTGCATTTAACCAGCAATAGTGTGGTTATTTTTTGGCCATATCCCAGTCTAATTCTGTCACTAAATCCATACTGGTCACCCAGCGCCTAAATACTAGGCCTCAAATCTATATCCCGCTAAATCTGTCGTTACCGCTGTACTGTTGTGGCTGGGCAAGTTATTTAGTGTCTGTCAAAGCACATTTTTTGTTCTGGGTTGAAATACAATTCCCAATTTAGCAATTTCATAATTTAGTGGTTTCTGCTATATCAGAGCTATTTGAAATCTATCCCTAAAAGGGTATATAATATTCAAGGTGCACATAGGGTCATTCAGAATAACTTCACACACACGCTACTGTGCATTTCCAAGTCTAATTCTGTTAGTAAATCCATACCGGTCACCCAGTGCCTAAATACTAGGCCTCAAATTTATATCCCGCTAAATCTCTCGTTACCGCTGTCCTGTTGTGGATGGGAAAGTTATTTAGTGTCCGTCAAAGCACATTATTTGTTCTGGGTTGAAATACAATTCCCAATTTAGCAATTTAATAATTTAGTGGTTTCTGCTATATCAGAGCTATTTGAAATCTATCCCTAAAAGGGTATATAATATTCAAGGTGCACATAGGGTCATTCAGAATAACTTCACACACACGCTACTGTGCATTTCCAAGTCTAATTCTGTCACTAAACCCATACCTGTCACCCAGCGCCTAAATACTAGGCCTCAAATTTATATCCCGCTGAATTTGAATACAATACATTGGGCCAAATAATATTTTTGTTGTTGTGGTGAACCATAACAATGAGGAAAACATCTAGTAAGGGACGCGGACGTGGACATGGTCGTGGTGGTGTTAGTGGACCCTCTGGTGCTGGGAGAGGACGTGGCCGTTCTGCCACATCCACACGTCCTAGTGTACCAACTACCTCAGGTCCCAGTAGCCGCCAGAATTTACAGCGATATATGGTGGGGCCCAATGCCGTTCTAAGGATGGTAAGGCCTGAGCAGGTACAGGCATTAGTCAATTGGGTGGCCGACAGTGGATCCAGCACGTTCACATTATCTCCCACCCAGTCTTCTGCAGAAAGCGCACAGATGGCGCCTGAAAACCAACCCCATCAGTCTGTCACATCACCCCCATGCATACCAGGGAAACTGTCTGAGCCTCAAGTTATGCAGCAGTCTCTTATGCTGTTTGAAGACTCTGCTGGCAGGGTTTCCCAAAGTCATCCACCTAGCCCTTCCCCAGCGGTGGAAGACATAGAATGCACTGACGCACAACCACTTATGTTTCCTGATGATGAGGACATGGGAATACCACCTCAGCACGTCTGATGATGACGAAACACAGGTGCCAACTGCTGCGTCTTTCTGCAGTGTGCAGACTGAACAGGAGGTCAGGGATCAAGACTGGGTGGAAAACGATGCAGGGGACGATGAGGTCCTAGACCCCACATGGAATGAAGGTCGTGCCACTGACTTTCACAGTTCGGAGGAAGAGGCAGTGGTGAGACCGAGCCAACAGCGTAGCAAAAGAGGGAGCAGTGGGCAAAAGCAGAACACCCGCCGCCAAGAGACTCCGCCTGCTACTGACCGCCGCCATCTGGGACCGAGCACCCCAAAGGCAGCTTCAAGGAGTTCCCTGGCATGGCACTTCTTCAAACAATGTGCTGACGACAAGACCCGAGTGGTTTGCACGCTGTGCCATCAGAGCCTGAAGCGAGGCATTAACGTTCTGAACCTGAGCACAACCTGCATGACCAGGCACATGCATGCAAAGCATGAACTGCAGTGGAGTAAACACCTTAAAACCAAGGAAGTCACTCAGGCTCCCCCTGCTACCTCTTCTGCTGCTGCCGCCTCGGCCTATTCTGCTGCTGCCGCCTCGGCCTCTTCCTCCGCCTCTGGAGGAACGTTGGCACCTGCCGCCCAGCAAACAGGGGATGTACCACCAACACCACCACCACCTCCGTCACCAAGCGTCTCAACCATGTCACACGCCAGCGTTCAGCTCTCCATCTCACAAACATTTGAGAGAAAGCGTAAATTCCCACCTAGCCACCCTCGATCCCTGGCCCTGAATGCCAGCATTTCTAAACGACTGGCCTATGAAATGCTGTCATTCAGGCTGGTGGACACAGACAGCTTCAAACAGCTCATGTCGCTTGCTGTCCCACAGTATGTTGTTCCCAGCCGCCACTACTTCTCCAAGAGAGCCGTGCCTTCCCTGCACAACCAAGCATCCGATAAAATCAAGTGTGCACTGCGCAACGCCATCTGTAGCAAGGTCCACCTAACCACAGATACGTGGACCAGTAAGCACGGCCAGGGACGCTATATCTCCCTAACTGCACACTGGGTAAATGTAGTGGCAGCTGGGCCCCAGGCGGAGAGCTGTTTGGCGCACGTCCTTCCGCCGCCAAGGATCGCAGGGCAACATTCTTTGCCTCCTGTTGCCACCTCCTCCTTCTCGGCTTCCTCCTCCTCTTCTTCCACCTGCTCATCCAGTCAGCCACACACCTTCACAACCAACTTCAGCACAGCCCGGGGTAAACGTCAGCAGGCCATTCTGAAACTCATATGTTTGGGGTACAGGCCCCACACCGCACAGGCGTTGTGGCGGGGTATAGAACAACAGACCGACGAGTGGTTGCTGCTGGTGAGCCTCAAGCCCGGCCTGGTGGTGTGTGATAATGGGCGAAATCTCGTTGCAGCTCTGGGACTAGCCGGTTTGACGCACATCCCTTGCTTGGCGCATGTGCTGAATTTGGTGGTGCAGAAGTTCATTCACAACTACCCCGACATGTCAGAGCTGCTGCATAAAGTGCGGGCCGTCTGTTCGCGCTTCCGGCGTTCACATCCTGCTGCTGCTCGCCTGTCTGCGCTACAGCGTAACTTCGGCCTTCCCGCTCACCGCCTTATATGCGACGTGCCCACCAGGTGGAACTCCACCTTGCACATGCTGGACAGACTGTGCGAGCAGCAGCAGGCTATAGTGGAGTTTCAGCTGCAGCACGCACGGGTCAGTCGCACTACAGAACAGCACCACTTCACCACCAATGACTGGGCCTCCATGCGAGACCTGTGTGCCCTGTTGCGCTGTTTCGAGTACTCCACCAACATGGCCAGTGGCGATGACGCTGTTATCAGCGTTACAATACCACTTCTATGTCTCCTTGAGAAAACACGAGGGAGGAAGAGGAAGGAGGGAGGAGGAAGGAGGGAGGAGGAAGGAGGGAGGAGGAAGGAGGAAGAGGAGGAGGAGGAGGAGGAGGAGGAGGAGGAGGAGGAGGAGGAGGAGTCATTTTTAGCACTTTCAGGCCAGTCTCTTCGAAGTGACTCAGAGGGAGGTTTTGGCAACAGCAGAGGCCAGGTACAAATGTGGCCAGCCAGGGCCCACTACTGGAGGACGAGGAGGACGAGGATGAGGAGGAGGTGGAGGAGGATGAGGATGAAGCATGGTCACAGCGGGGTGGCACCCAACGCAGCTCGGGTCCATCACTGGTGCGTGGCTGGGGGGAAAGGCAGGACGATGACGATACGCCTCCCACAGAGGACAGCTTGTCCTTACCCCTGGGTAGCCTGGCACACATGAGCGACTACATGCTGCAGTGCCTGCGCAACGACAGCAGAGTTGCCCACATTTTAACCTGTGCGGACTACTGGGTTGCCACCCTGCTGGATCCACGCTACAAAGACAATGTGCCCACCTTACTTCCTGCACTGGAGCGTGATAGGAAGATGCGCGAGTACAAGCGCACGTTGGTAGACGCGCTACTGAGAGCATTCCCAAATGTCACAGGGGAACAAGTGGAAGCCCAAGGCCAAGGCAGAGGAGGAGCAAGAGGTCGCCAAGGCAGCTGTGTCACAGCCAGCTCCTCTGAGGGCAGGGTTAGCATGGCAGAGATGTGGAAAAGTTTTGTCAACACGCCACAGCTAACTGCACCACCACCTGATACGCAACGTGTTAGCAGGAGGCAACATTTCACTAACATGGTGGAACAGTACGTGTGCACACCCCTCCACGTACTGACTGATGGTTCGGCCCCATTCAACTTCTGGGTCTCTAAATTGTCCACGTGGCCAGAGCTAGCCTTTTATGCCTTGGAGGTGCTGGCCTGCCCGGCAGCCAGCGTTTTGTCTGAACGTGTATTCAGCACGGCAGGGGGCGTCATTACAGACAAACGCAGCCGCCTGTCTACAGCCAATGTGGACAAGCTGACGTTCATAAAAATGAACCAGGCATGGATCCTACAGGACCTGTCCGTCCCTTGTCCAGATTAGACATTAACTACCTCCCCTTAACCATATATTATTGTACTCCAGGGCACTTCCTCATTCAATCCTATTTTTATTTTCATTTTACTATTATATTGCGAGGCTACCCAAATTTGAATGAACCTCTCCTCTGTCTGGGTGCCGGGGCCTAAATATATGCCAATGGACTGTTCCAATGTTGGGTGACGTGAAGCCTGATTCTCTGCTATAACATGCAGACTGATTCTCTGCTGACATGAAGCCAGATCCTCTGTTACGGGACCTCTCTCCTCTGCCTGGGTGCTGGGCCTAAATTTATGAAATTGGACTGTTCCAGTGGTGGGTGACGGGAAGCCAGATTCTCTGCTATGGGACCTCTCTCCAATTGATTTTGGTTAATTTTTATTTATTTAATTTTTATTTTAATTCATTTCCCTATCCACATTTGTTTGCAGGGGATTTACCTACATGTTGCTGCCTTTTGCAGCCCTCTAGCCCTTTCCTGGGCTGTTTTACAGCCGTTTTAGTACCGAAAAGTTCGGGTCCCCATTGACTTCAATGGGGTTCTGGTTCGGGACGAAGTTCGGATCGGGTTCGGATCCCGAACCCGAACATTTCCGGGAAGTTCGGCCGAACTTCTCGAACCCGAACATCTAGGTGTTCGCTCAACTCTACCAGTCAGTACTGCAAGGTCTAATAGGCATGTTCCTATTGCCCAGGTTATCACCTCCCCGAATGAACCCTGTTCAACTGAAATGCAGGGAAATTAATCCTCCTTATCTTTTTCCTACACCTTGAATAATCTTTTCCCTGCAGTTTTAAATAGTTTTTTTTTTTCTTAGCACAATGACGATTTTTCTATCGCTGTCCCTAGTGCCTGCAGACACGTTTCTGCCTGCACTAAGTACGTTGGTGAATGGCAGAATCTGAGATGGCTGCCGTATTTATAGGGCTGTGACATCATAGGGCTTGCTGCTGATTGGATGCATGCATGTCAGTATGGGTGATTTTGCCTACCAGACTTCCTTTCTCCATGTCCTCACACGTGAAGCAGTCATTTTAGGAAAAATGAGATTATTTACTACGAAGCACGAGGAAATTTGCATTCGGTGCAAATCTAATTTTTCCTGAAATTTGTAACGAATTCCACTTTGTCAGCTTCAATTCACTCATCTCTAGTTATAATCAATTTAATGTAACATTACATGACATAATACTTGTTGAACCGAGGGACATGGCTAGAGAAGAAATAACATTATATCTCAAAACAAATTAGTGGATGAAGGAGTAGAATGAGTTTTCATGATACTCAACGCTATAAGAATAGCACACTCATACATGCTTATGTGCTTCACACATGAATACACATCTGTCTTCCAAACTTTCTTTTTGACTACTTTTGTAACCTTTTGTTTGCATTAAACCATTTTTTCTATGCTGAGGACTCTTCTCAATTTTATTGATCATTATTAGTCTTGTTGCAAGTAAACTATGCCCCGTAGATTAGGCTTTGATCACACAACCATCCTGGGTTCATAATGGAACAGTGATGAGACACAGAGAGGATCCGTTTCAGTCCAATTTGTCAGAATCGGTCAAGAAATTTGATACAGGCATGAAGTGATTCTGCCATAATTGAAATTGCTTTAAATGTTTCGAAATTTTCTCTCTCACTCTAGAAAAATTCTATCCAAACAAATCTGAAGAAATTCAGATTCTTCCAGTTATGATTTTTTTCAAGAAGTCAAGAAACATTTTCATTCTAATGAATGACCAATTTGTGTTCCAACAGAACACAAAAAATCTTATTATTTCCATTGTTTTATTATATCTTTTAGGCATCTGTTATTTTTGTTGAGATGAATTGCTAGCACAAGAGACCTTGCTATTTTAAAATCACTCTACGAATAACTATGGCATGGACACGTGAACAAATATTATGAGGAGATTAGGTGTAATGGGACTGTTAGGTTGCTTTCGCTCAAAGTTTTTGCATGGTTTTTCAACACATTTGAGGTTTTAGTGGTTTGTTTTGCACTCACATTTTTGGTGCATTTTTTGCAGCAAATACAATAGTTCCAGCTGTTAGCTGAAGGTCTATGTAAAATATGAAACAGAGGACAGAAAGAAAAACATTTTTTGTCTTTCTGGCTTCTTTTCCAAGTATGCATCAACTGCATCTCTGCTGTTTTTTTTTTTTCCTTTCAGGCGTTTTTGCATCTTTCACTGTAGGGACAGAAAATCCACAAATAATTTTAAAGAGGCTAAGCAAATTCAAAGTAGCATCTACAAGAGATTAGTTTCACAAAACTGAGCTTCCTCCTAGGCTTAGAACATACTATATGCATAATTTCCACTCTTCATTAATCAGTAATTTAGTGTGAGATATGGTAGCTGTCAAAAATTGGCAGTTAGTTTTTTTTATTTGCTTTTAGGCTACTTTCACACCTGTGTTTAGGTGCGGATCCGTCTGGTATCTGCACAGACGGATCCGCACCTATAATGCAAACGCTTAGATCCGTTCAGAACGGATCCGTTTGCATTACCATGAAAAAATAAATAAAAAAAATTGAGCCATATTGTGTCAACTTCAAACGGATCCGCCCCCATTGACTTACATTGTAAGTCTGGATGGATCCGTTTGCCTCCGCACGGCCAGGCGGACATCCGAACACTGCATGCAGCGTTCAGGTGTCCGCCTGCTGAGCGGAGAGGAGGACAAACGGTGTCAGACTGATGCATTCTGAGCGGATCCGCATCCACTCAGAATGCATTAGGGCTGGACGGATCCTTTCGGGGCCGCTTGTGAGAGCCTTCAAACAGAACTCACAAGCGGAGCCCCGAACGCAAGTGTGAAAGTAGCCATAGATGTAGACATTTGTAAGTTTTCTTTGTGGAAGATTGCTACTTCTATATACAGCACACTCAAAATTAGGAGTTTTGCAGTCATTAACCAGATAACTGTTTGCCATCTCTAATGTACTTTAGTATTTTCATAAAACATGCCCTGTATACAATAATTTAATACCCACATATTTGCTACCCCCCTGAAAGTCAGAACATGTACTGTGCATATATAAAATCAAACTAATTCAGCGATGAACGACAAAAAAAAAAACAAAAAAAAAAAAAGCAGCAGTATGGTGGGGGTCCTGCTTTTTTGTCATTCTAATAATGCATTGGAAATGAAAGACTAACATACATATGGAAAGAAAGGCCACTTTAACCAATAAATTTTCCTCAGTATTCGTGACTAGGGATGAGCGAACCCGAACTGTATAGTTTGGGCTCGTACCGAATTTTGGGGTGTCCGTGACACGGACCCGAACATTTTCGTAAAAGTCCGGGTTCGGGGTTCGACGCTTTCTTGGCGCTTTTTTAAAGCGTCATACTACTTGCCCCAAGAGGCCGTCACAGCCATGCCTACTATTTGCATGGCTGTGATTGGCCAGAGCACCATGTGACCCAGCCTCTATTTAAGCTGGAGTCACATAGCGCCGCCCGTCACTCTGCTCTGATTAGCGTAGGGAGAGGTTGCGGCTGCGACAGTAGGGCGAGATTAGGCAGATTAACTCCTCCAAAGGACTTGATTAATTGATCGATCTGCAGCTGTGGATCATTGAGCTGCTGATACTCAA
The DNA here is from genome assembly GCF_014858855.1 of Bufo gargarizans. Taxonomy (NCBI): domain Eukaryota; kingdom Metazoa; phylum Chordata; class Amphibia; order Anura; family Bufonidae; genus Bufo; species Bufo gargarizans. Next base: position 620,492,747 of record NC_058081.1, on the reverse strand, counting down.
TTGCTCACTGTTTTTAGGCTGCCCAGACCATTTGTCAGTCACTTTTTTCTGGGGTGATCGGCGGCCATTTTGTGTCTTGTTGTGTGCCAGCACAAGCTGTCACCAAGTGCATTTAACCCTCAATGGTGTGGTTGTTTTTTGGCTAAAGCCTACATCAGGGTGAAGCTGTCACACCAAGTGCATTTAACCAGCAATAGTCTGTTTATTTTTTGGCCATATACTACATCAGGGGCAAGCTGCGCCTGTCACCAAGTGCATTTAACCCTCAGTAGTGTGGTTGGTCAAGCTGTCACACCAAGTGCATTTAACCATCAATAGTGTTGTAAATAGTTTTTTCTTGGCCATATCCCAGTCTAATTCTGTCAGTAAACGTATACCTGTCACCCAGCGCCTTAATACTAGGCCTCAAGTTTATATCCAGCTAAATCTGTCGTTACTGCTGTAGCTGGGCAAGTTATTTAGTGTCCGTCAAAGCACAGTTTTTGTTCTGGGTTGAAATCCAATTCCCAATTTAGCAATTTCATAATTTAGTGGTTTCTGCTATATCAGAGCTATTTGAAATCTATCCCTAAAAGGGTATATAATATTCAAGGTGCACATAGGGTCATTCAGAATAACTTCACACACCCGCTACTGTGCATTTCCAAGTCTAATTCTGTCAGTAAACCTATACCTGTCACCCAGCGCCTAAATACTAGGCCTCAAATTTATATTCAGCTGAATTTGAATACAATACATTGGGCCAAATAATATTTTTGTTGTGGTGAACGATAACAATGAGGAAAACATCTAGTAAGGGACGCGGACGTGGACATGGTCGTGGTGGTGTTAGTGGACCCTCTGGTGCTGGGAGAGGACGTGGCCGTTCTGCCACATCCACGTGTACCAACTACCTCAGGTCCCAGTAGCCGCCAGAATTTACAGCGATATATGGTGGGGCCCAATGCCGTTCTAAGGATGGTAAGGCCTGAGCAGGTACAGGCATTAGTCAATTGGGTGGCCGACAGTGGATGCAGCACGTTCACATTATCTCCCACCCAGTCTTCTGCAGAAAGCGCACAGATGGCGCCTGAAAACCAACCCCATCAGTCTGTCACATCACCCCCATGCATATCAGAGAAACTGTCTCAGCCTCAAGTTATGCAGCAGTCTCTTATGCTGTTTGAAGACTCTGCTGGCAGGGTTTCCCAAAGTCATCCACCTAGCCCTTCCCCAGCGGTGGAAGACATAGAATGCACTGACGCACAACCACTTATGTTTCCTGATGATGAGGACATGGGAATACCACCTCAGCAAGTCTCTGATGATGACGAAACACAGGTGCCAACTGCTGCGTCTTTCTGCAGTGTGCAGACTGAAAAGGAGGCCAGGGATCAAGACTGGGTGGAAGACGATGCAGGGGACGATGAGGTCCTAGACCCCACATGAAATGAAGGTCGTGCCACTGACTTTCACAGTTCGGAGGAAGAGGCAGTGGTGAGACCGAGCCAACAGCGTAGCAAAAGAGGGAGCAGTGGGCAAAAGCAGAACACCCGCCGCCAAGAGACTCCGCCTGCTACTGACCGCCGCCATCTGGGACCGAGCACCCCAAAGGCAGCTTCAAGGAGTTCCCTGGCATGGCACTTCTTCAAACAATGTGCTGACGACAAGACCCGAGTGGTTTGCACGCTGTGCCATCAGAGCCTGAAGCGAGGCATTAACGTTCTGAACCTGAGCACAACCTGCATGACCAGGCACCTGCATGCAAAGCATGAACTGCAGTGGAGTAAACATCTTAAAACCAAGGAAGTCACTCAGGCTCCCCCTGCTACCTCTTCTGCTGCTGCCGCCTCGGCCTCTTCTGCTGCTGCCGCCTCGGCCTCTTCCTCCGCCTCTGGAGGAACGTTGGCACCTGCCGCCCAGCAAACAGGGGATGTACCACCAACACCACCACCACCTCCGTCACCAAGCATCTCAACCATGTCACACGGCAGCGTTCAGCTCTCCATCTCACAAACATTTGAGAGAAAGCGTAAATTCCCACCTAGCCACCCTCGATCCCTGGCCCTGAATGCCAGCATTTCTAAACTACTGGCCTATGAAATGCTGTCATTTAGGCTGGTGGACACAGACAGCTTCAAACAGCTCATGTCGCTTGCTGTCCCACAGTATGTTGTTCCCAGCCGCCACTACTTCTCCAAGAGAGCCATGCCTGCGCAACGACAGCAGAGTTGCCCACATTTTAACGTGTGCGGACTACTGGGTTGCCACCCTGCTGGATCCACGCTACAAAGACAATATGCCCACCTTACCTCCTGCAAGCGCATGTTGGTAGACGCGCTACTGAGAGCATTCCCAAATGTCACAGGAGAACAAGTGGAAGCCCAAGGCCAAGGCAGAGGAGGAGCAAGAGGTCGCCAAGGCAGCTGTGTCACGGCCAGCTCATCTGAGGGCAGGGTTAGCATGGCAGAGATGTGGAAAAGTTTTGTCAACACGCCACAGCTAACTGCACCACCACCTGATACGCAACGTGTTAGCAGGAGGCAACATTTCACTAACATGGTGGAACAGTACGTGTGCACACCCCTCCACGTACTGACTGATGGTTTGGCCCCATTCAACTTCTGGGTCTCTAAATTGTCCACGTGGCCAGAGCTAGCCTTTTATGCCTTGGAGGTGCTGGCCTGCCCGGCGGCCAGCGTTTTGTCTGAACGTGTATTCAGCACGGCAGGGGGCATCATTACAGACAAACGCAGCCGCCTGTCTACAGCCAATGTGGACAAGCTGACGTTCATAAAAATGAACAAGGCATGGATCCCACAGGACCTGTCCGTCCCTTGTCCAGATTAGACATTAACTACCTCCCCTTAACCATATATTATTGTACTCCAGGGCACTTCCTCATTCAATACTAATTTTATTTTCATTTTACCATTATATTGCGAGGCTACCCAAAGTTGAATGAACCTCTCCTCTGTCTGGGTGCCGGGGCCTAAATATATGCCAATGGACTGTTCCAATGTTCGGTGACGTGAAGCCTGATTCTCTGCTATGACATGCAGACTGATTCTCTGCTGACATGAAGCCAGATTCTCTGTTACGGGACCTCTCTCCTCTGCCTGGGTGCTGGGCCTAAATATCTGACAATGGACTGTTGCAGTTGTGGCTGACGTGAAGCCTGATTCTCTGCTATGACATGCAGACTAATTCTCTGCTGACATGAAGACAGATTCTCTGTTACGGGACCTCTCTCCTCTGCCTGTGTGCTGGGCCTAAATTTATGCCAATGGACTGTTCCAATGTTGGGTGACGTGAAGCCTGATTCTCTGCTATGACATGCAGACTAATTCTCTGCTGACATGAAGCCAGATCCTCTGTTACGGGACCTCTCTCCTCTGCCTGGGTGCTGGGCCTAAATATATGACAATGGACTGTTGCACTGGTGGCTGACGTGAAGCCTGATTCTCTGCTATGGGACCTCTCTCCAATTGATATTGGTTAATTTTTATTTATTTTATTTTTATTTTAATTCATGTTGCTGCCTTTTGCAGCCCTCTAGCCCTTTCCTGGGCTGTTTTACAGCCTTTTTAGTGCCGAAAAGTTCGGGTCCCCATTGACTTCAATGGGGTTCGGGTTCGGGACGAACTGTGACCCAATCTCAGCAGTAGGCCCAAAACATAAGAGTCTCAAATATTTCCATTATTATACAAGTCACATAGACATAAGTCCATCAAGTTCAATCAAGGGATACGGAGGGATGCGAATCCTGGAAGGAAATGAGTACAATCTCTCTTTCTTTTCCTACTATCTCCTGTCAATAGAAAATTAAAAATGTCAGGAGGAATATTGAGGAAGACAGAATATAGCCCTGTGAAAAGGTTATCCCTTCAAGTCAGGTAGGATCTATTATAGGTGAAAGATTTTCTTTTTTTTTTTAGAGATAAAAATTGAGAGAAATACCAACAAGTTATTTTAAGAGTCTTCTTGTCTTGAATTTAGTAAACAAAAAAGTTCTTAGTTGTGGAATACTTAGATAAAAGATCCACTGACCTTGTCTCTAAGGTGTTAATCTATTCTTGTTGTTGCATTTTTACAGGTTATTTGTAGAGATGAGCGAATCGAAGTTAACAAAGTGGAATTGAATCTGAATTTCAGGAAACATTTGATTAGTCCCAAAGTCGAATTTCCTAGCGCTTTGTGGTAACGAATCAAATTTTTTTCTAATAAGGCTGCTGCTCATGTTAGAAGGAGACAGTAAGAAGCCTGGGAACGAGGGATCACAAACAATTAGAGATGTCGCGAACATAAAATTTTCTGTTCGCAAACGGCGAACGCGAATTTCTACAAATGTTCGCAAACGTGCGAACTGGGCGAACCACCATTGACTTCTATAGGCATGCGAATTTTAAAACCCACAGGGACTCTTTCTGGCCACAATAGTGATGGAAAAGTTGTTTCAAGGGGACTAACACCTGGACTGTGGCATGCCGAAGGAAGATCAATGGCAAAACTCCCATGGAATCCAATTCTTTTTTTTTTTTAGCAACGTGGTTTAACCCCTTAAGGACCAGGCTCATTTTCACCTTACGACCAGGCCATTTTTTGCTAATCTGACCAGTGTCACTTTAAGTGCTGATAACTTTAAAACACTTTGACTTATCCAGGCCGTTCTGAGATTGTTTTTTCGTCACTTATTGTACTTCATGACACTGGTAAAATAAAGTCAAAAAAATTAATTTTTTTGCATAATAAAATACCTAATTTACCAAAAATTTTGAAAAATTAGCAAATTTCTAAGTTTCAGTTTCTCTACTTCTGTAATACATAGTAATACCCCCAAAAATTGTGATGACTTTACATTCCCCATATGTCTACTTCATGTTTAAATTATTTTGGGAATGACATTTTATTTTTTGTGGATGTTACAAGGCTTAGAAGTTTAGAAGAAAATCTTGAAATTTTTCAGAAATTTACAAAAACCCAATTTTTAGGGACCACTACAGCTCTGAAGTCACTTTGCGAGGCTTACATAATAGAAACTGCCCAAAAATGACCCCATTCTATAAACTACACCCCTCAAGGTATTCAAAACTGATTTTACAAACTTCGTTAACCCTTTAGGTGTTGCACAAGAGTTATTGGCAAATGGGGATGAAATTTGAGAATTTCATTTTTTTGCCTAATTTTCCATTTTAACCCATTTTTTCCACTAACAAAGCAAGGGTTAACAGCCAAACAAGACTGTATCTTTATTGCCCTGACTCTGCTGTTTACAGAAAAACCCCAAATGTGGCCGTAAACTACTGTACAGCCACACAGCGGGGCGTAGAGTGAAAGGTGCGCCGTATGGTTTTTGAAAGCCAGATTTTGCTGGACAGTTTTTTTGACACCATGTCCCATTTGAAGCCCCCTGATGCACCCCTAGAGTAGAAACTCAACTTTAATATTTTTTTTCCAGTTACAAAGCAAGGGTTAACAGCCAAACAAAACTTATTATTTATGGCCCTGATTCTGTAGTTTACAGAAACACTCCATATGTGGTCGTAAACTGCTGTACGGGCACACGGCAGGGCACAGAAGGAAAGGAATGCCATACGGTTTTTGGAAGGCAGATTTTGCTGGACAGTTTTTTTGACACCATGTCCCATTTGAAGCCCCCCGATGCACCCCTAGAGTAGAAACTCCAAAAAAGTGACCCCATTTTAGAAAGTACGGAATAGGGTGGCAGTATTGTTGGTACTAGTTTAGGGTACATATGATTTTTGGTTGCTCTATATTACACTTTTTGTGCGGCAAGGTAACAAGAAATAGCTTTTTGGCACGTTTTTTTTTTGTTATTTACAACATTCATCTGACAGGCTGATCATGTTGTCACGGACGCGGCGATACCTAATATGTATACAATTTTGTTTATTTATGTAAGTTTTATACAATAACTTCATTTTTAAAACCAAAAAATTGTTTAGTGTCTCCATAGTCTAAGAGCCATCGTTTTTTCAGTTTTTGTGCGATTATCTTGATTAGGGTCATTTTTTGCGGGATGAGATGACGGTTTGATTGGCACTATTTTGGGGTGCATATGACTTTTTGATCACTTGCCATAACACTTTTTGTGACGTAAGAGGGAAAAAATAACTTTTTTTACACCGTTTTTTTTTTTTTTACGGTTCTCACCTGAGGGGTTAGGTCATGTGATATTTTTATAGAGCCGGTCGATACGGACGCGGCGATACCTAATATGTATACTTTATTTTTATTTATGTAAGTTTTACACAATGATTTTATTTTTGAAACAAAAAAAAATTATGTTTTAGTGTTTCCATAGTCTAAGAACCATAGTTTTTTCAGTTTTTGGGCGATTATCTTGAGTAGGGTCTTATTTTTTGCAGGATGAGATGACGGTTTGATTGGTACTATTTTGGCGTACATGCGACTTTTTTGATCACTTTTATTACCTTTTTTGGGAAGTAAGGTGGGCAAAATTTCAATTTTCTCATAGTTTTTATTTTTTTATTTTTATGGCGTTCACCGTGCGGGGAAAGTAACATGAACGTTTTATAGATCAGGTCGTTATTGACGCGGCGATACCTAATATGTGTAGTGTATTTTTATTTTTTTTATTCAGTGATAAATGTTTTTTTTTATCTTAACTTTTTTATTTTTTTTTTACATTTTTTTGACCCAGACCCACTTGGTTCTTGAAGATCCAGTGGGTCTGATGTCTGTATAATACAGTACAGAACCTATATAGCACAGATCTGTTCAGCACCAGATCTGTTCAGCACCATGGACAGCAGGACGCCTGAGCAGGCGTCCTGTTGCCATGGGAACCTTCCCCGTCTGCCACAACTTCGCGGATGGGGAAGGGTAAGGACTGGGGCTTCGGGGGGCTGTTTGGGGGCTCTCTCCCTCTCCATCAGGGGGCCGCAAAGGCACAGCAGCCCCCCGATCGGAGAGGGAGGGAGCTCCCTGCGCTGTTAACCTTTTCCATACAGCGGTCCGTACAGACCGCTGTATGGAAAGGGTTAAACGGCTGACATCGCATCAACGATGTCAGCCGTTTATACCAGGGTGCCAGCAATTTGCTGGCACCCTGGTATACCCACTAGACGCCAACGATTATTGAAGGAGAGGCGGGCTGGGGATCGCGATCCCGCCAGCCGCACACCGCCCGCACCGCCCCCACCGCCTGCGACACCCCCCCTGCTCCACCCGCCGCCATCAAATCGTGCAGGGGTGCAGGGGGGGGGGGGTGCAAAACCTTGATTTTAGGCACTCTGAAGTTTCTGATCCCCGAGACCGCGGGGATCAGAAACTGCAAAAAGCGCAGCAAACCGCAGGTCGGAATTGACCTGCGGTTTGCTGCGATCGCCGACACGGGGGGGGTCACATGACCCCCCCTGGCGTTTTGACAGGATGCCGGCTGAATGATTTCAGCCGGCATCCTGTTCAGATTAACCCCTGGGGCGCCGGAATGCCGATTTAAAGATAGGACGTACCGGTACGTCCTTGGTCCTTAAGGACTCGGGAAATAGGGCGTACCGGTACGCCCTATGTCCTTAAGGGGTTAAAACATCCAGTGTGTGTATACGATCAGGTATGATGTTGTATCAATCAGGTAGTGTAAGGGTTACGCCCGCTTCACAGACATTGACAGAACAAACACCCCTTTTAATGCACCGCAAAAAGTCCATTTACCCAACCGCAAACTTCCCATTTGCACAAGGTTGGATACCAAGCTAGACATGTCCCGTTGATGTCATTGAAGGTTTCTTCCTCCACCCAGCCACGTACAACACCAAGGGTCCGGAAAGGTGAATTGAATAGATTTTTCGAATGGGGAGATGGTTATAAAAATGCTGGCTCCCTCCCCTTTGTTTGAATCCACGGTCACTGCGTCTGTGCCGTGCAATTTACTGTCCCACCCGTTATGAGTGCTATTTTCTATAGTTCTCTCTTCTCATCAGTTTAATCTCTGTTACGTCCCTAATCTGGGGTCCATTTATTAATTGGATTTTTCGAACGGGGAGATGGTAAAAAAAATTGCTGGCTCCCTCCCCTTTGTTTGAATCCACGCCACGGTCACTGCGTCTGCGCTGTGCAATTTACTGTCACACCCGATATGAGTGCTATTTTCTGTAGTACTATTCTCATCAGTTTAATCCCTGTTACGTCCCATATCAGGGTGGGATTGCCTTTTGTGAAAAAAAGTTTAGGCCGGGTACCTTCACAGTGACAGACCAAACTCTGATACACGAAACTGAATTGATTTTAGGAACCGGGAGATGGAAAAAGCAGCTTGGTCGGTCCTCTTACTCCCAAGTTGGGGCACTGCACGTGCACGGAGCAATGTGCCACCCTATATGAGTGGTGTCTTAACTAGTACTATTCTTATCGGTTTAATCCCTGTTACGTCCCCTATCCAGGGACGTGTATCGAATTGATTAAACATTGTCGAATTAACAAACCATTACGACATCCTGGAATAATTTAGTTCTGAGCTTTGTACTTGATTTGTATTGGAATTGATGGGGATTTTTTTAATTGTCTGCATTATTTCTTATAAACTATTAAGAGACTTTATTATGATTTTTTTATTTTATGCATTAAAAACCCACCCATACAACTTTAAAAAAATGAAATAAAAAAATTTAAGTTATTTCTATGAAAAAACATCCAGCCATTCCAATCGCTTCTGGCAACATTGCAAACACACTCATAGATGTGATGATCGCTTCATTGTAATACGCAAGCCCCTTCACCACAACAAGGTAACGATCACGAAAGGGGAATTGACACTTGTATGTGCCTTTTTTTTTTTTTGCTGCCACAGTGCAGCACCAGAGGCCAGAAAAATTAGGCATGTACACATGCCTGAAAAATAATGTTATTGTTTCAGCAGCTGTTGTAGCAGCGGACGGAAAAATTGATATTTTCAAGGCAGAAAGGTGACTAAAACATTGCGGCTTGAAACCTAGTTGGTGGCGGAGAATTCACGAAAGTCATCCGGTATGCAGACATTAAATACAGCAGTGTGGGGACCATTTTGAGGCCAAGGCATGTCATCAGGCCTTTTGTTAGATAAACGTATCCCCTACTGTCAGTCCCTTCGGGATCCATGCCTCATTCATCTTAATGAAGGTGAGGTAATCAACATTTTTTTGACCGAGGCGACTTATTTTGTCAGTGACAATGCCTCCTGCTGCACTGAAGGTCCTTTCTGACAGGACACTTGAAGCGGGGCAGGCCAGAAGTTCTATCGCAAACTGGGATAGCTCAGGCGACAGGTCAAGCCTGCACACCCAGTAGTCAAGGGGTTCATCACTCCTCAGAGTGTCGATATCTGCAGTTAAGGCGAGGTAGTCTGCCACCTGTCGGTCGAGTCGTTCTCTAAGGCTGGATCCCGAAGGGCTGTGGCGATGTGTAGGACTGAAAAAGTTCTGCATGTCCTCCATTAACAACACATCTCTAAAGCGTCCTGTCCTTGCCGCCGTGGTCGGAGATGGATTACTTTCACCTCTTCCCCAGTTAGATTCCCGTTGTTCTGTGACATCCCCCTTATAAGCTGTGTAAAGCATATTTTTTAGTTTGGTTTTTAACTGCTGCATCCTTTCTGACTTCCGGTAATTTGGTAACATTTCCGGCACTTTCTGCTTATACCGGGGGTCTAGTAGCGTGGCCACCCAGTACAGATCGTTCTCCTTCATCCTTTTTATACGAGGGTCCCTCAACAGAAATGACAGCATGAAAGACCCCATTTGCACAAGGTTGGATGCCGAGCTACTCATTTCCATTCCTCCTCCTCACTGACGGTCTGTTCTTCCCCCCAGCCACGTACAACACCATGGGTCCCAGATAGGTGACAACAACGAGCACCCTGGGATGCCTGCTGTGGTTGGTCCTCCTCCTCCTCAAAGCCACATTCCTCCTCTGACTCCTCTTCCTCATACTCCTCTTGCAGCGCTGCCGCAGGTCCGGCAAGCGATGATGACAAGGCTGTTTCTGGTGGTGATGGTGACCACAACTCTTCCTCTTCACGCTCATCTACAGCCTGATCCAGCACTCTTTGCAGGGCACGCTCCAGGAAGAAAACAAATGGGATGAGGTCGGTGATGGTGCCTTCGGTGCGACTGACTAGGTTTGTTACCTCCTCAAAAGGACGCATGAGCCTACAGGCATTGCGCATGAGCGTCCAGTATTGTGGCAAAAAAATTCCCAGCTCCGCAGAGGCTGTCCTAGCACCCCGGTCATACAAATACTCGTTGATGGCTTTTTCTTGTTGGAGCAGGCGGTCGAACATTAGGAGTTTTGAATTAAAACGAGTCGGGCTGTCGCAAATCAAGCGCCTCACTGGCATGTTTCGGCGCTGAATGTCTGAAAAGTGCGCCATGGCCATGTAGGAACGCCTAAAATGCCCACACACCTTCCTGGCCTGCTTGAGGACGTCCTGTAAGCCTGGGTACTTTGACACAAAGCGTTGTACGATGAGATTCAACACATGTGCCATGCACGGCACATGTGACAACTTGCCAAAATTCAATGACGCCAACAAATTGCTTCCATTGTCACACACCACTTTCCCGATCTCCAGTTGGTGCGGGGTCAGCCACTGTTCCACCTGTGCGTTCAGGGCGGACAGGAGTGCTGGTCCGATCTGGCTCTCTGCTTTCAGGCAAGTCAACCCCAAGACCGCGTGACACTGTCGTATCCGGGATGTGGAATAGCCCCTGGGGAGCTGGGGGGATTCAGTTGATGTGCAGCCAGACGCCGCAGCAGAAGAGGACTCAGCCGAGGAAGTTATGGAAGAGGATGTAGTAGGAGGAGTAGAGGAGATGGCAGTAGGCCTGCCTGCAAGTCGTGGCGGTGTCACCAACTCTGCTGCAGAGCCACGCATTCCATGCTTAGCAGCCGTCAGCAGGTTGACCCAATGCGCAGTGTAGGTGATATACCTGCCCTGACCGTGCTTTGCAGACCAGGTATCAGTGGTCAGATGGACCATTGCCCCAACACTGTATGCCAGAGATGCCATGACTTCCTTTTCAATCACCGAGTAGAGGTTTGGGATTGCCTTATTTGAAAAATAATTTAGTCCGGGGACCTTCCACTGTGGTGTCCCAATAGCGACAAATTTTTTGAAGGCCTCAGACTCCACCAGCTGGTATGGTAAAAGCTGGCGGGCTAAGAGTTCCGTCAAGCCAGCTGTCAGACGCCAGGCAAGGGGGTGACTCTGTGACAGTGGCTTCTTATGCTCAAACATTTCCAATACAGACACCTGACTGTGGGCAGATGAGATGGAACTGCTGAAGGTGAGAGGCGGAGTAGCGGGTGGTTGAGAGGGGGCAAGGAGGACAGCAGTGGTTGACGTGGCTGAAGATGCTGGACCAGGAGGAGGATGGTGGCTTTGAGCTTGTGTGCTGCTTCTACTCGTCATCATGTGTTGATCCCATAGGCGTTTATGATGTGCGATCATGTGCCTTCGCAAAGCAGTTGTACCTAGGTGGATGTTGGATTTCCAAAAACTCTGTTTCTTTTGGCACAGGTTGCAAATGACATCGCTGTTGTCAGAGGCAGACACACACAAAAAAATGCCACACTACTGAGCTTTGCAATGACGGCATTTTGGTGGTGGCAACAGCATGAGTTGATTGGCGTGCTGTCTGGCTGACCCCGGGTGCCGATACATGCTGTCTGACTGTGCCACTAGCTCCTTGCGACGACCTCCCCCTGCTTCCAACTCGTCTCCTCTTTCTCTCTGTCTCCCCTTCTGAACTTTCCCCCTCTTCTTCTCTTCGAGCAGGCACCCACGTGGCATCCACATCGTCATCATCAACCACTTCACTTGTATCTGACACCTCAGCAAAGGAAGCAGCAGCGGGTACAACATCATCATCATCATCATCACACTGTACGTCCATGTGTGAAATGCTGCCTGACTGAGACATATCCTTGTTATCTACATCCCCTGGCAATAATGGTTGTGCATCGCTAATTTCATCCAACTGATGTGTAAATAACTCCTCTGAGGGATCAATTGAAGCGGCTGTGGTGGTAGTGGTAGCGGCAGGCGGGAGAGTGGTAACTTGAGAGTAGGTGACCAAAGCTGAGCTGGAGGAGGATGGTGCGTCAAGGTTCTTAGCGGAAAATGTTGAAGATTGGGTGTCCTGTGTAAGCCAGTCAACTATTTTCTCTGAATTTTTTGGGTTCAGGGTACGTGGCCTGTGAACACTGGGCATTATTCCAGGGCCAGTGGAAATCACAGCACCATGAACACGACGGCCCCTGTGGCTTGGCCTACCTCTGCCTGTCATTTTTTATTAGATAAGTGTTACTATGCGTGCAAGGAACTGTGCCACCCTATATAAGTGGTGAGCAGTGGGCACAGTACAGTCTGTGTGGGCCTGACACACACGGGCTTGCAAATGTGATCATATCACAGAAAAATTTTCAATTGAATTTTTTTTTATCTGCAAGGTATTTGAGTTATTGACACCCTGTAACGGTATGAGTGCAGGCCTAGCCACTAGCCAGTGGACACAATACAGTATGTGTGGGCCTGACACACACGGGCTTGCAAATGTGATTAGATCACAGAAAAATATTAAATATAATTTTTTTTTATCTGCAAGGTATTTTCTGTCACACCCTGTATGAATTGTGTGCACTGTACACACAGTACAGCCAGGCAACTGCAATATATATGAAAAATAAATAAAAAAAAGCACACTGATGTACCAGCCCTGAAAAGGGCTTTTTGGGGTGCTGTCTGGACGCTGTCCTGACAATGCCCTAGCTAACGCTTTCCCTATTGAATCAGCAGCAGTACTCTCCCTCCTCTCACTGTGAATGCAGTTTCCGAATGAATCTAAAATGGATGCTGTCTAGGAGGTGGGAGGGTCTGGGAGGGAGGGTCTGCTGCTGATTGGCTGGAATGTGTCTGCTGACTGTGAGGTACAGGGTCAAAGTTTACTCAATGATGATGTATAGGTGTAACAGTCCTACAGGCTCACCTGTGTCAGAGGACCGCTGGCTGGAGGTAGGAGTGGAGCCCAGTGGCAAGGACCGCAGGCAGGTAGTAAGCGTGGTCAGACAATCCGGATGGCAACGGTGGTAGCAGTTCAGTTGGTAGGGATAAGGCAGAAGAGTAGTCGGTAGGCAGGCGGTGGGTCAGGGCAGGCGGCAGTAAGCGTGGTCAGACAATCCGGATGGCAACGGTGGTAGCAGTTCAGTTGGTAGGGATAAGGCAGAAGAGTAGTCGGTAGGCAATTCCTGGTCAGCAGTGGACTTCCAGCAGTAGTAAGAGCAACAGATGAGGAGAAGCTTGATCAAGGCTCAGGAGCTCAATAATCAGCAAGCTAGAGTGCAAGGGGCTGGACTTATATTGGGAAGTACCAGGTGTGGGGAATCAAGGGTGATGAGCAAGGCTTGGCAAGACTGAGGTTACATAATAGGTTTCAGGGAGGAATGTCCAGAGAGGATGGTAGCCTAGTAAGCAGGGCTACTGCCTGGGATGTGGCTGGTCACGGGTTCAAATCCCGACAATAGGGGCGGATCGAACATTGCATATGTTCGCCCACAGCGGCGAATGCGAACAAGCTATGTTCGCCGGGAACTATTCACCGGCGAATAGTTCGGGACATCACTACAAACAATGCCATGCATGCATCCAGCCATTTAGAAGCTAGCCCCTTTGATATCACAGCCCTACAAAAAGCCTCAGCCTGCTCAGCCTCTGACATTTTACAGTGAACTTAGTGCAGGGAGAGACATGACAGGCACTATGGGCAGTGTTTAGGAAAAACTTTATTCATAAGAATAAAATAAAAAAACTATTGAGCAGTTCAGGGAAAGATAATTCATAGTGTAGGGAAAGGATAGGGAGGCATTATCCATACTAAGAAGAAAGTAGGGATCCATAAAAGAGTGTAAAGCCTGGGTAATAGGGGCTATGCTATTACACCTTGCTGCACTTATTGGGGTTACTAAAAGTGATCTATTACTACAGATTTTATATTGTTTGCATTCTTTGATACATCAGTAATTCCAGTAATCCTTGCTTCTGTTATTGGGGTGAAACTGCAGTCTGATACATCCAGTTTTGGGGTGTATTTAGTTCCTATATAAGTACATTCTTTCCTCCTTAATTCTGGTGTGAAATTACAGTTTGAGGTGTATTAATAGGGGGGAAAAAAGAGTAAGGCCTCTTTCACACTTGCATTGTCCGGATCCGGCGTGTACTCCATTTGCCGGAATTACACGCCGGATCCGGAAAAACGCAAGTGTACTGAAAGCATTTGAAGACGGATCCGTCTTCATAATGCTTTCAGTGTTACTATGGCAGCCAGGACGCTATTAAAGTCCTGGTTGCCATAGTAGTAGTGGGGAGCGGGGGAGCAGCATACTTACCGTCCGTGCGGCTCCCGGGGCGCTCCAGAATGACGTCAGAGCGCCCCATGCGCATGGATGACGTGCCATGTGATCACTGTGATCCATGCGCCTTGGGGCGCCCTGACTGTCACTCTGGAGCGCCCCGGGAGCCGCACGGACGGTAAGTATGCTGCTCCCCCGCTCCCCACTACACTTTACCATGGCTGCCAGGACTTTAGCGTCCCGGCAGCCATGGTAACCATTCAGAAAAAGCTAAACGTCGGATCCGGCAATGCGCCGAAACAACGTTTAGCTTAAGGCCGGATCCGGATCAATGCCTTTCAATGGGCATTAATTCCGGATCCGGCCTTGCGGCAAGTCTTCAGGATTTTTGGCCGGAGCAAAAAGCGCAGCATGCTGCTGTATTTTCTCCGGCCAAAAAACATTCCGTTCCGGAACTGAAGACATCCTGATGCATCCTGAACGGATTTCACTCCATTCAGAATGCATTAGGATAAAACTGATCAGGATTCTTCCGGCATAGAGCCCCGACGACGGAACTCTATGCCGGAAGAAAAGAA